>NC_041387.1:609310703-609406009 GCF_002162155.2 Triticum dicoccoides | reverse complement strand
TCGCGAGGTAAGGCAGCGGTCGTCCAAACCGGCCCGTGAATCATCATCAGGTGAACCTGCATGTTAGACGACAGGAGAGGTCGCGAACCCCCGCAGAGCGGACTGTCCGCCCTAGGGCCCCAAGCGAAAGATGAAGGCACCGAGGACCTAGTGTGGTGGCGTGTGCGATATGGGTCGCGAGCCAGTGCTCGGTCCTGGGGTTTGTTAGCGTTGAAGGGACAGACCCGAGCACAAGCGCCGTGCCGACGTGAGTAGCCATGCAACCGGGCGAGCGAGGGCGAGCGAACGAATGCTAGGAGACCGCGAGGCAGTTAAGTCTCAAGGCTGCAGAGTGACTATTATAAATAAACTCTTAGAAGATGGTTAGACAATCCTGGTAAATGCAAAATGATACATGCCGCAGGTACGGACCCACACGGCTTGGGGATTGTCGGGGGGATGAACCCCAGGCAGGCAACAGAACCCGGATCCTTTTCAAAAACAACGGGGCCGGCGTCGCCCCTCAAGCCAGCATGCGCTTGGCCTAGTCACACGACCCGGCCAAGTCCCACAACCTGGCCAAACTCTCCGACCCGGCCAGGCGCCTCGACTCGGCCTCAACGATCAGTATAAGGCAGCCGAACCCGGCACGACCAAGGCTTCCTCAACAAGCCAGCTCCGCCCATGGCATGTTCCGCAACACAGCCACGGGTCAGCTCCCGTCCCATCCAAGCCGAACGATGGGACGAGTCTTCAGCCACTGATGACCAAGGCAACAGTGCCCCGCCCATACCTCTGGTCAGCCGGAGAATGGCATAGTGCTCCTCACCTACCCGCTGACCAGGGCTGGCGTGGCTACAGTGCCCCCATTGTCACCGCTGACGACAACAAGCGGCGACTTGATGGAGCGCCACTGTACACGACTCGACTCGGCCACGCCCTGACGATCGATAAGACAGCGCACAGTCCCGCTAGGCACGTGGGTCCCGCACCTAGGGAACCCGGCGAACCACAGGCCCCCAGCGGGTCCTAGCCCGGGTCCCCAGACAACGATGACCCAGACCCACCAACTTGTAACATTACCATTGTATCCCTTAGGGGTTGGCCTATAAAACCCCCCCAGGAGCCCTCGCATACACGGGCAAGTAGAGAAGTAAGCAAGCAGGAAAGCATAGAGAAACTAGCCACCAGACAGTAGAATCCACCCGAGGAGAAGGAGCAGCCTAAGCCTTGGCCAGCCTTCCTTCCTCCTCCATACAACTCTAGGAGCAACCTTGTACTATTGCATATCAACCACACTCGGCAGGACTAGGGGTGTTATCTCTCCGGAGAGCCCCGAACCTGGGTATGTCTTGCGTCCCGCAGTCGCTCATGCCAACCCCGCCTCTGGAGCCCACCAGTGCCCTCAAGCCTCCTCCTCTCTTTAGCTATCCCATGGCATCTGCCGTGCACCCACCATGATAGTTGGCGCCCACCGTCGGGGTAGCTCGAGGAGCTGGCCGTGAACATGCTTCAGACTGGGCCCTTCTCCGACTCCGACGAGCCCGTCATGCTGGCGGACGATGTCGTCGACGCACTCGCCGCCTCCTTCGCTGCGTTGCGCATCTCCGATGTGCGCGCGGTCGACGAGTACCCTAGCGAGGTACTCAGGTACTCCAACTCCCCCCTCTCCCTCGGCGGTGGCATTTCCGCCGGGGCAATGGACGTCCATGTGGAGGTCTTCGTCACTGGCGACGATGCCTCCTCCTTGTTAAGCAAGACGAGGAAGGCTGCCGAAGCCAAGGCCGCAGCGGAACGGACCGAGCCGTCCAACCCATTGCACGCCGTGATGCAGTGCCTCCGCGTCCCCATCGGCACCAACATCGACGCCACCAACATCGCTAAGGCTCGAGCCTAGCTCGAGGAAAGGCGCCAACAGATGTTGGACCTGTCCGAGACGCTCGCCGCCACCCAGTGTCGCATGGATTCCGCTCAGCTGGAGCGCAACACCGCCTACGGATTCACGCCCGCCACGGTCGAGCCGAGCCGGGTCACCGATGTGCGTGCCTAGGGAGGAGCGATCGGCCGCGCCCTCGGTGCCGTCTCGACCGTCTACGAGACCCAAGCGAAGAACATGCGCGCTGCCCAGGCAGCCGCAGTCGACCTGGATCAGCTCAAGGGCGAAGAACTGAAGGAGCGCATCAGGCAGATGTGCGACCTCCTCAACGCGGTCAACGCCTAGCATGACCGCCTCAACCAGCTCGCCAAGCCGGTAGGATCCGGCTCCGCCTGCATCGGTGGACCCGGCAAACTTCAGCACACCACGTCCTCGCCACCCAGCGAGGCGCACTCTGGCCATGCCTGGACTCGGCGCGACCCGGCCGCTACGGCTGCTGGCGGGTTGGGCGGCGAGCCCATCCCGGAGAACCAGAGCGGACCCGGCGAGCCTGGCCGGCGTCCAGCTCTGACTAACCCAGGCACCCATGGCCCGGTCGCCAGTCGACTCGGCGCACGCGCCATTGACGATGCCGACGCTCACCACCGCCTCGACCAGCTCGCTCACTCCCTGGAGGTGGAGGAAAGCGGTGCCATCAGGCCGGCGTGCTTCGGCCCACGCATCCGGGAAGAGCCCTTCCGCAAAGGGTTCATGCTTCCCCGCGACACCCCCATGTACAATTGGACCGTGAAGCCAGAAGACTGGTTCACCGACTACACCACCGCCAATGGTATCACTGGTGCCAATTGCCGTCTCGCCGTGCGCTATGCACCGCTCATGCTCCAAGGGTCGGCCCGCACCTGGTTGAACAGTCTGCCGATGGGCAGCGTCAACACATGGGTCAATTTCGAGCAGGCCTTCATCCGCAACTTCACATGGACCTACAAGCGACCTGGCCGCCCCAGCCAGCTCGCCATGTGCGTGTAGGGGCTGAAGAAGACCGGCCGTGAGTACCTCGCATGCTAGACCGAGCTCCGGAACAGCTACGAGGGCGTCCATGAAGTCCAAGCAATCTAGTACTTCGTCAACGGGTGCCGAGACGGCACCCTCCTCAAGCACAAGCTCTTGCGCTCTGAGCCGGCCAGCATGGCCACGCTCATGGTGACGGCGGACAAGTACGCCAACGCCGACGCCGCCATGAAGATCTAGGTGGCGCTGGATGAAGCCGGCAAGGCAAAGCCGATTCCCCCTGGAGCCGGCTGCCGAAAGCAGCCGGCAGCAGCACCAGCAGAACAACAAGCGCAAGGCCGACCAGCCAGCGCAGCGCTATGACAACTGGCTCATCGTGGCCACCGAGCCCATGGCGGACCCGGCCGCCAAGCGCCGGTAGACCAGCAAGACGGTGTGGCAACCCGCCATGAGCTTCGAAGAGATGCTCGACGCCCCTGCGAGCACCACAACGGTGCGAGGCTGTCCACGCACACACTTTGGCAGTGCGGCATCACCAAGCGCATCATGAGGGGCGACGTCCCGCCTCCTCCGACTCAGGCTCTAAGCGCACGACAGCCGCCTCCGCCTCCACCGCCGCCTCCAGCCGGTAGCGCAATGCGCGATGACGCCTACCCAGACCAGAATGCGGCCTACATCGTCTTTACCAGCCTCGGCGATGACAAGCGAAGCGAGCGCCTCCTTCCGCAGGAGGTGAACACCGTCGTCCCAACCAAACCAGAGTCCATGCACTGGTTGGACCGCCCGGTCACCTGGACCCGAGAAGACCACCCGACCGTCATGCCGAATCTGGGTGGCTACGCCCTCGTCCTCAACCCCACCATGGTCTCACGACGCAGCAAGTTTTCCCGAGTCCTCATCGACAGTGGCAGCAGCATCAACATCCTCTACCGCACCACGATGACCAAACTCGGCCTCGAGGTCAAGGACCTGGAGCCGACCCAGACGATCTTCCACGGCATCGTTCCCGGCCTCACCTGCTCTCCCATTAGGCGGGACCGGCTCGACTTCCTGCTGGGCCGACCCACGCTCGCCAAATTGAAAGTGCAACTATCCCTGGGTAGTTTTGGTAATTCCTAAGAACATATAGCTCATTGAGCTAATGCTATTTCAAGATAAATATTTCAGGAAAGCTCAATGATTGGCATGGCATGGATGAGAAAAGTGGATCCCTCAAAATGCTAAGGACACAAGGATTGGCTCAAGCTCAAAGCACAAGACTCTACATTTTCTATTTTAGTGATCCAAGATCACATTGAGTCTATAGGAAAAGCCAATACTATCAAGGAGGGATGATGTGTTGCTTAATGAGGTCCTTGCTCAAAATGCTTAGTGATATGCTCCAAAGCCCTCAACTACTTTCTCACATCCACATATGACCCAAACCAAATGTCCAACTCGGCCCCACCGATTCTTTCTATCCGGCGCCACCGAGTTTAGATGTCATAGCCACTGCCACAAACCCTAATCGAATCGGTCTCACCGATAGGGATCTCGGTCTCACCGAGATGGGATTGCAATCTCTCTATTTCCCTTCGTAACGTTCCAACCGAGATGAGCGAATCGTTCCCACCGAGTTTGCCTGACCAACTCTCTGGTTAGCTTATTACCAAAATCGGTCCCACCGAGTTTGTGCAATCGGTCTCATCGAGATTACGTTATTCCCTAAACCTAACCATATCGGTCCCACCGAAAATCCTAACGGTCACATTATTTGCTAAATCGGTCCAACCGAGTTTCACGATTCGGTCCCACCGAGATTGGTAAGTTGTGTGTAACGGTTAGATTTTGTGTGGAGGCTATATATACCCCTCCACCCACTCTTCATTCTAGGAGAGAGCCATCATAACATGCCTACACTTCCAACATACATTTTCTGAGAGAGAACTACCTACACTTGTGTTGAGGTCAAGATATTCCATTCCTACCATATGAATCTTGATCTCTAGCCCCATGTTGCTTTCCACTCAAATCTTCTTTCCACCAAACGCAAATCTTATGAGAGAGAGTTGAGTGTTGGGGAGACTATCATTTGAAGCACAAGAGCAAGGAGTTCATCATCAACACACCATTTGTTACTTCTTGGAGAGTGGTGTCTCCTAGAATGGCTAGGTGTCACTTGGGAGCCTCCGACAAGATTGTGGAGTTGAACCAAGGAGTTTGTAAGGGCAAGGAGATCGCCTACTTCGTGAAGATCTACCCTAGTGAGGCAAGTCCTTCATGGGCGATGTCCATGGTGGGATAGACAAGGTTGCTTCTTCGTGGACCCTTCGTGGGTGGAGCCCTCCGTGGACTCGCGCAGCCGTTACCCTTCGTGGGTTGAAGTCTCCATCAACGTGGATGTACAATAGCACCACCTATCGGAACCACGACAAAAACATCCGTGTCTCCAATTGTGTTTGCCTTCTCAAACTCCTTCCCTTTACCTTCATATGCAATTGCTTTACATTCTGCTGCTATACTCTTACAATTGCATGTATAGGTTGATTGCTTGACTTGTGCTAAGTTGATAAAATATGCCAAGAACTAAAATTGGGAAAAGGCAAGTTTTTTATTTGGTCAAGTAGTCTAATCACCCCCCCTTTAGACATACTTTCGACCTACAAGTGGTATCAGAGCTTTGGTCTCCATTTGCTTTGATTTCCATAGCTTTTGGTAGTCATAGCCTTGGTTTCACAACCTAGGAGAGTATGGCGTCTAGCGAGGGAAATTACCACCGTAGAGGTCCTTACTTTGATGGTACTAATTTTGCTAGTTGGAAGCATAAGATGAAAATGCATATTCTTGGACATAACCCCACCGTTTGGGCTATTGTGTGTATTGGCTTGCAAGGTGAATTCTTTGATGTGAGAGAACCAAACCGTGAAGCTACCACGGAAGAGTTGAAGATGTTGCAATACAATGCTCAAGCTTGTGATATCCTCTTCAACGGATTGTGCCCCGAAGAATTCAACAAAATCAGCCGTCTTGAGAATGCAAAGGAAATTTGGGATACTTTGATTGACATGCACGAAGGTACCGACTCCGTCAAGGAATCCAAATTGGATGTTCTTTAAAGTCAACTTGACAAGTTCAAAATGAAGGATGGTGAAGGTGTCTCTAAAATGTACACTAGGCTTGCTCTCATCACAAATGAGAATGCCGGCTTAGGAAGTGAAGAGATGACCGAAAAATTCATCATCAAGAAGATCCTAAGAGCCTTGGATGGAAAATATGATATCGTGTGCACATTGATTCAAATGATGCCCAATTACAAAGATCTCAAGCCAACGAAAGTCATTGGAAGAATTGTTGTTCATGAGATATCACTCAAGGATAAGGAGGAGCTCCACAACAAGTAAAGTGGAGCTTACAAAGCCTCATGTGAAGCTCCCACATCATCAAGTGAAAAACAAACCTTCAATGAAGAATTGAGCCTAATCGTTTAAAACTTCAACAAGTTCTACAAGAGTAGAAGCAAGGAAAGAAGTTCCAAGTCAAGGTCCTACAATGACAAAGATCTTCTAGTCGTGAGCGTAATTGCTACAATTGTGGAAGACTCGGACACTATTCCAATGAGTGTACGGCTCCCTACAAAAGAAGTGAAGATTCTCCAAAAAGAAGGAGTAGAAGAGAAGAATCACCATCTAGAGAAAGAAGGAATAGAGATGATTTCTATGAACGAAGAACATCCCGGAGAAGCAAGGATTCAGAAAGGAAGGACAAGTCATTAAGGAGCTACACAAAACGAAGACATCAAGATCATGTTGGAGAATGGGTATCCGGCTCCGACTCCGACAATCACTCCGAGAGAAGCTATCACTCCGACTCCGAATATACTCAAGATGAAGGTCTTGCCGGTCTAGCACTTGTGCCAACCAACTCCTACGACATATTTGACTCACCAAATGAAGGATTTGGAAGATGCTTCATGGCCCAAAGGTATCACACCCCGAGTATGTTGATTTCAATAGTGATGAAGATGACTTGTTAGGTGATGACGATTTACTTGTTGACAACTCTAGTGATGAATACTATGATGAAACGTCAAATAATCATGCTAATAAAGATAAAATGAATGACAATGATAAGAGAAGATTGAGATCCTTACTAAAGAAGTAGACACTCTTAAGTTACCTCATGAAACTATCTTAGGAGATCATCGAGAACTTTTAAGGACTCATGAGAAGTTACGCTTTGAAAAGCTCAACCTTGAGCAAGAACATGAGTTTTTAAAGGCAATCAATGATGATCTTCGCAAGAAATGTTCTTCTTACATTGCCAAGCGTTTACTCTTATCTACTTACATGCCTCAAGTCAAGTCTAGTAACAAGAACAAGAAAGATTCTTCTTCTAGTAGTAACAATAATCATGCTAAATCCAATGTTGTTGCTTCTAGTATTTCTCTTGATTCCACTAATGATTCTCTTAGCCAAGTTACACTTGAGCAAGAAAATAGCCTTTTCAAGGGAATTATAGAGAAATGTGTTTACAAAGAGCCTTGCCGGGAGTAAGCAATTCGAGTAAATTGTACGCAAGCAAGGAAGGTATCGGAAGAACCAAGGTGTTGGTTTTGAACGAAAGTTCAATGCCAATGGAGTTGAGTGGGAAGAAGATCAATACCCCAAGACGAAGTTTGTTCCTCAATAAGAAGTATGATCCTACTTCTTTCAAAGGGACACAAGCTCAAGATGATTTTCCACCACAAGACCACAAGCAAAAAGGCAAGGACAAGCTTCAAGAGGAGATAGATGCATTTGAAGAAGCTCCTAAGGCCTTGGTCAAGTGGGTTCCCAAGACTACATCAAGTTCTACTTCATCAAGTAGGACTACAACTCCAAGGATTCCCATCAAGATGATGTGGATCCCGAAGAAGAAGAACTAGAGAGTTCCTGAGGGTGACTCCGCCAACATACTTCACTCCTATCATTTTGGCGAGGACAAGTGCAATTAACTTCCACATCTTGCACTAGTTCAAGGAGTCACAAACCCTCTTGTTGGTAAGACAAGGGACAAGGTAACCTAATGCTTTCATAGACATAATCTTGTGTGTGTGCATCACTCTATGTCTATGGATATCCTTGTGGGACTAACCCGTATAGGTATTGAAAGTGCAACTCACTCCAATGGATTGCTCCAAAATATCTACATCAACATTGAGCACCCACATCTTCAACACCTACATGAAGTCATCATCGACAAATCCCAAGGTTAGTTCATCCCTCTTAGGGGGGATCTCACATCTAGGGGGAGCTTTACTCTAAGTATTCAGTTAAAGCAACTCTAATGGTGTGAACACAACAATGCTTTATGTAAAAGTGGTAACCCCACTTGTGCTTAAATGATGAGTATGACCTATGATCAAATGTTCTCATTTGACTCTTAAGTCAATATACTCATGTATAGATGACCTAGTCATCGCCAATTGCTTGATAGATGCTAGAATTTTGTGTGCATGCTTTGTCACATATTTCATTTGCCATTTTATTGTGTGAGCATGTTGGTTGCATATTTTACTCATTCGAGGACATCCACTTGTAGTTTTGATTGTTTGGTTTCTTTTCTTTTTCCAAGTGGATGGACAAGAATGCCTAAGAACCTTCTCTAGCTATTATACTTTTCTTGTCTCAAACTCTATTCATGCTATATTACAAAGCTTGATCAAGTTGGATTCGAACCACTCTTTGTGAGGAGCACTCGGAGTCCCCGATTCGTCATAGACTTAAACTTCCAAAACCTCTTTGTGCGTTTAGGTCTGACCGATTCATCCTTTTCGGTCATACCGAGATCACTAAGTTGATCTAGGTTTTCAATCTCGGTGCAACCGATTAGAACTTTTTGGTCACACCGAGTTGCAGTAACTGCTTGTAGTAATGCATCTCGGTGCCACCGGGTTGTTCCACTCGGTCACACCGACAGGGTCAGGCTATATATACTCACGGGTCAAATTTTGGAAAATCTTCCGAAACCCTTCGCCCGCGCACAACCTCCTCTGCCTCTTCGGGTCTCCGGATCGTCCTCCTCGTCGCCAGTGACCTCCCGCCAATGGTCTCCGCCGCCGTCAACGGCATTCTGCCCCGCCGTTGCCACCATAGCAAGTCCACCGCCGCATTAGGGTATGGACTTGAACTTTGTGCTATTCTTAACTCTGATTCCTAGCACATTGCATTGCCATGAATCTTGCCACGTTTGAAATGTTTCTATCCAGCAAAAACACTCTGTAGATTAGATTTTATCTAAAAATTTAGGGTTAGGTTTCCGCCAAATTCATCTCGGACCGACCGAGTTGTAGAAATCGGCCTCACCGATTTGGCTCAGGCCATTGCACATGTGATTTTCGGTCTGACCGAGAATTGCAAATCGATGTGACTGAGATCAATTCTTTGTGAAACCCTAGCAGTCTTGGTGCCACCGAACTATGACTCGGTCTGACCGAGTTCACTAGTTTAGGTTCCAAAAGCTGCTTCGGTATCACCGAGTTTACAAATTGGTAGCTCCGAAATGCTTTCTGTGTAAAACTAAAACTAAGTTTTTGACTCAATTATTTTGCAAAAACCTTTGTGATTTGTGATGCTCATCTACTCTACCTCATCTACATCTATTCAGGGTCTGCTGTCAGTGAGTTTGCAGAATGTCTGATCAAAGTGATAGCCAGAACAAGTCAGAGGAACAAGCTCATATGAGTGAGGGCACTAGTCCCTCCGGTACCTCAGATGAGTGTAGCATGAGCACACCCTGCAATTTGCCAAAAGCAGCCACCAGAATAAGGAAGAAGAAAACCTAAGAATCTGAAGATGACTTGGATGTGTATGTAGAGAAGAAGAAAGACCACAACACTATGGCACACATGTACAGAGAGATCCCAGATAAAGCTTTGGAAACTCACAAGCTTGGATCTGTACACTACTTGTTGTCCGGTCTGCCTACAATCAATTGGATCCTTAGGCACACATGGCTGCCAAAATCAGGTGATCACAAGATGATCAGAGGTCATGCTATTAACTTGCTGCACTTATTCGATATACCTCAAAAAATTCAAAGTCATAAGTCTTATTATGGAAACAATCAAAAGGACTGCTGCTGATCAGAAGAGGAGTTGTGGGTATGCTCCACACATTCAGGAGCTCATCAACTCAAAGATGGGCACATGCACATATCTTTTGGATAAGTAGCATCTACCCCTATACCCTGAATTTGAAGATAACACTGTTGAGATGAATGAGGAGGAACCATCATCTGTGCAAGCTCATGAAAAGAGGGAGAAAGAAAGGGCTGAGAAAGCTGCTAAGATGTCAACTCTTGAAGAGGCATCTCAAGTGTTCCTGAAGAGCAAGCAAGATCAGCTTGGCTACTTGATTGCCTCCACCTTGAGGATTGAGAAGGGCTTGGCCACCCTGACTCAAAACTAGGAAAGCATGGAGAGAATCATAGAGCAGAAATTTTATGCACTTGATGTGAAGGTCACAGAAATCCAAACTGCAGTTGAGCAACTTCAGGAGGATGTGGAGGAGAAGAAGGGCGAGTCTACTACAGATGCATTTGCTAGAGTGCCCAGAGGACAGAGATCTACTGCAGTGTCTGTTCCAGACACCAGAGCTACATGTTCTGCACCAGTTGCCACAGCCTCAGTGCCTCCAGCTCCAGCACCCACTCCACCAGCTCCAGCTACATCGACTGATGCTTTCGTCCTTGGAGTCATCCCTACACCACCTCGTGAAGACCAAGCCTGGGAGTCATTTAGCACTATGCATTTTTTTGTGACTTGTTGCCAAAGGGGGAGAAAAATGTATAGATCATATGCTTTGAGAGAGAGTGTTGCTTTTGATCTCTCTTGTTTTTTTGGTGGTTGAACTTCGTTATTTGTGTGTCTGCTTGATACTTTATGTCTTTTGTGAGATACTTGGATGATCATGTGTTTGATCATATGCTATGCTACTTTATGCTAGTTGGATGATATTATCTCTTATATCCTCATATGATCTTTCACTTTGCTTGGTGATGAGTGCATGTGTTTAATTATTATCATTTTGAGTGCTCGACCAAGATGTATGTGACATGGAAGAGTGACCCATGATCCTAACTCATTGTGCATTTGCAGTCCAAAGCAAATTTTAATAGTGCACAAATTTAGGGAGAGCTCTATATGTTGTCATCAATTACCAAAGAGGGGAGATTGAAAGTGCAACTATCCGTGGGTGGTTTTCGTAATTCCTAACAACATATAGCTCATTGAGCTAATGCTATTTCAAGATAAATATTTTAGGAAAGCTCAATGATTGGCATGGAATGGATGAGAAAAGTGGATCCCTCAAAATGCTAAGGACAGAAGGATTGGATTAAGATCAAAGCACAAGACTCTACATTTTCTATTTTAGTGATCCAAGATCACATGGAGTCTATAGGAAAAAACAATACTATCAAGGAGGGATGAGGTGTTGCTTAATGAGGTTCTTGCTCAAAATGCTTAGTGATATGCTCCAAAGCCCCCAACTACTTTCTCACATCCACACATGACCCAAACCAGAAGTCCAACTCGGCCCCACCGAATCTTCCTATCCGGCGCCACCGAGTTCAGATGTCATATCCACTGCCACAAACCCTAATCAAATCGGTCTCACTGATAGGGATCTCGGTCTCACTAAGATGGGATTGTAATCTCTCTGTTTCCCTTCGTAACGTTTGGTCCAACCAAGATGAGCGATTGGTCCCACTGAGATTGCAATGCAAACTCTCTGTTTCCCTTTTGTAATGTTTCGGTCCAACCGAGATGAGCGAATCGGTCCCACCGAGTTTGCCTGACCAACTCTCTAGTTAGCTTATTACCAAAATCGGTCCCACCGAGTTTGTGCAATCGGTATCACCGAGATTACGTTATGCCCTAACCCTAACCATATCGGTCCCACCGAGTTGACATGTCGGTCCCACCGAAAATCTTAACGGTCACATTATTTGCTAAATCGGTCCGATCGAGTTTCACGATTCGGTCCCACCGAGATTGGTAAGTTGTGTGTAATGGTTAGATTTTGTGTGGAGGCTATATATACCCCTCCACCCACTCTTCATTCATGGAGAGAGCCATCAGAACATGCCTACACTTCCAACATACATTTTCTGAGATAGAACTACCTACACTTGTGTTGAGGTCAAGATATTCCATTCCTACCATATGAATCTTGATCTCTAGCCTTCCCCAAGTTGCTTTCCACTCAAATCTTCTTTCCACCAAATCCAAATCCTCTGAGAGAGAGTTGAGTGTTGGGGAGACTATCATTTGAAGCACAAGAGCAAGGAGTTCATCATCAACATACCATTTGTTACTTCTTGGAGAGTGGTGTCTCCTAGATTGGCTAGGTGTCACTTGGGAGCCTCCGACAAGATTGTGAAGTTGAACCAAGGAGTTTGTAAGGGCAAGGAGATCACCTACTTCGTGAAGATCTACCCTACTGAGGCAAGTCCTTCATGGGCGACGGCCATGGTGGGATAGACAAGGTTGCTTCTTCGTGGACCCTTCGTGGGTGGAGCCCTCCGTGGACTCGCGCAGCCGTTACCCTTCGTGGGTTGAAGTCTCCATCAACGTGGATGTACAATAGCACCACCTATCGGAACCACGACAAAAACATCCGTGTCTCCAATTGCGTTTGCCTTCTCAAACTCCTCCCCTTTACCTTCATATGCAATTGCTTTACATTCCGCTGCTATACTCTTAGAATTGCATGTGTAGGTTGATTGCTTGACTTGTGCTAAGTTGATAAAATCTGCCAAGAACTAAAATTGGGAAAAGGCAAGTTTTTTATTTGGTCAACTAGTCTAATCACCCCCCCTCTAGACATACTTTCAATCCTACACAAATTCGTGGAGGTCCCCCACTACGCATATCTGAAGATGAAGATGTCGGGTCCGAAGGGCCTCATCACCATCACCGGCGACTATCGCAAGTCCCTGGAGTGCGCCCGAGATGGAGCCAAGCTGGTCGAGTCGCTAGTCATTGCCGAGGAGCGGCACCAGCTTGACCGGATCGTCGCCATGGCGGGTGAGGCCTCGCCCGTGTCGATCCCGACCAAGGAGCCGGCCGACGAAGCCGCCTTCAAGCCCTCTAAGGAGACCAAGAAAGTGAAGCTGAACCCGGAAGATCCCAGCAGCAGCAAGTACGTTGTTGTAGGCGCCCGCCTCGATAGAAAATAGGAAGGCGAGCTTGTCGACTTCATCCATGAGAATCGGGATATCTTCGCATGGACCCCCAAGGACATGCCGGGTATCTCGAGGAAGTACGCCAAGCACGAACTCCACGTCCGCAAGGACGCAAAGCCTGTCCATCAACCCCCGCGACGTTTTTCCGAAGAGAAGAGAAGAAGCATCGGTGAAGAGGTCGCCAAGCTTTTGGCAGCCGGCTTCGTCATGGAAGTGTTTCATCCCGAGTGGCTCGCCAACCCAGTCCTCGTCCTGAAGAAGAACAAGACCTGGCGCATGTGTATCGACTACACCATCCTCAATATGGCATGTCCCAAGGATCCGTTCGCCCTCCCGCGGATCGACCAAGTCATCGACTCGACCGCCGGGTGCGAGATCCTGTCCTTCCTGGACGCTTACTCCGGCTACCACCAGATCAAGATGGACCCAGCCGACGCCCGGAAGACATCCTTCATCACGCCATTTGGGGCGTATTGCTACATCACCATGTCATTCCGCTTGAAGAACATCGGCGCCACCTTCCAGCGCTGCATGCAGAAATGCTTGTTGCCGCAACTCGGCAATATCCACGTTTACGTGGACGACATCATGGTGAAGACCAAGCAACACCTCACGCTCCTCGACGACTTGAAGGAAACATTCGCCAACCTCCGTGAATACAAGATCAAGCTTAACCCGGAGAAATGCATTTTCAGCATCCCGACCGGAAAGCTACTCGACTTCCTCGTCTC
This sequence comes from Triticum dicoccoides, assembly GCF_002162155.2. Taxonomy (NCBI): domain Eukaryota; kingdom Viridiplantae; phylum Streptophyta; class Magnoliopsida; order Poales; family Poaceae; genus Triticum; species Triticum dicoccoides. Next base: position 609,392,209 of record NC_041387.1, on the reverse strand, counting down.
GGAACGCGGCATTGAGGCAAACCAGGAGAAGATCAAGGCCATCGAGCACATGCGCAAGCCGGCTAGGATGCGCGATGTCAAGAAATTCACCGGCTGCTTGGCCTTGGTCAGTCGGTTTCTCAGCCGGCTGGGCGAGAGGGTGCTACCCCTGTACCAGCTGATGAAGAAGACGAAGTTGTTCGAATGGAACGACCAGGCGGACGAGGCCTTCTAGGACCTCAAGCGCATGCTCTCCACCGCACCAGTCCTGGCCGCGCCGGCCGACAAGGAGCCGTTGTTGCTCTACATAGCCGCGACCTCATGAGCGGTCAGCACGGTGCTGGTGGTCGAGCGACCAGAGAAGGGCAAGATCCAAGCCGTCTAGCGCCCGGTCTACTATTTGAGCGAGGTGCTCTCCAACTCCAAGCAGGACTACCTGCGCTACCAGAAGATGTGTTACAGCGTGTACTTTACCGCCAAGAAGCTGAAGCAGTACTTCCAAGAGCATGTCATCACCGTGGTCACCATGGCTCCTATCGGAGAAATCATTGGGTGCCGGGATGCCTCTGGCCGGGTCACCAAGTGGGTGCTCCAGCTGGCCGGCCACACCATCCTCTACGAGCCCCGCACCACGATCAAGTCTCAGGCCCTGACCGACTTCCTCATCGACTGGACCGAGACTCGGTACCTGCCGCCGCCTCTCGACTCGACACACTGGCGCATACATTTTCAACGGGTCCAAGACGCGACTCGGCCTAGAGGCCGGAATCATGTTGTCATCCCCAAAGGGCGACCGACTCCACTATGCACTCCAGATCCACTTCGCCACCTCCAACAACGTCGCCGAGTATGAAGCCCTTGTGCATGGCATCCGGCTTGCCAAGGAAATCGGCATCCGGCGCATCCGGTGCTATGGAGACTCGGACCTGGTGGTGCAGCAGTGCTCCGGCGAGTGGGACGCCCGCGACTCCAACATGGGAAGCTACCGCTTCCTCGTATAGAAGCTGTCCGGGTCCTTCGAGGGCTGCGAGTTCCTCCACGTCCCGTGCACGGAGAATGAGGCGGCCCACACGCTCGCCATGATCGCCTCGTCCCGACATTCCATCCCGCCCGGAGTCTCCCTCGAGCACCTACACAAGCCGTCCGTCAAGCCGTCGCCGGACTCCGAGTCCATCCACGTTCCATACGACCCGACCGCATCTCAACCCGGCCCGGGGACTGCCGAACCCGGCCCGGGGGCTGCTCAGCTCAACCCGTCCACCGTCGCCCCAGACCCGGCCATCGCCATCCCCGACGCAGGGGCTGCTCAACCCGGCTCGGGGGCTACTGACTCGGAACCTGCCCTGGTGGCCTTCTTCGCCGTGCTAAAAGCTCCGTCTTGGGCCCTGCTAATCTCAGAGTTCCTAGAGAACGGGGTTCTCCCAATGGATGAGACTGAAGCCCAGCAAGTGCAACGTCGGGCGTCCACCTATAACATCATCAACAACGAGCTCGTCAAGCGCAGCTCCACCGGCGTGTTCTAGCACTGCGTCGAGTAGGAGTCGGGCATCGACATCCTCCTCGACATACACCAGGGCGAATGCGGGCACCACGCCGCATCGCGATCCCTGGTGGCCAAGGCGTTCCGCCACGGTTTCTACTGGCCCACGGCCCTCCAAGATGCCGAGTCGCTCGTTCTCAAGTGTGAGGGATGCCAGCGCTTCAGCAAGCACAACCACCAGCCGGCGTCAGCACTCCGCACCATTCCTATCGACTGGCCTTTCGCGATCTGGGGACTTGACATGGTGGGACCCCTCAAAACTGCTCAAGGCGGCATGACGCACCTGCTGGTGGCAGTGGACAAGTTCACCAAGTGGATCGAAGCACGACCAATCAGGAAAATGGAGGGGCCAACAACCGTCTGGTTCATCAAAGACATAGCAGTTCGCTACGGCATGCTGAACAACATCATCACGAACAACGGCACCAACTTTGCCAAGGGCGCGCTCGAGCAATACTGTTCCGTCTCCGGCATCCGCCTCGACCTGGCCTCCATTGCACACCCGCAGGTCAACAGGCAGGTCGAGCGGGCCAATGGCCTCATCCTATCTGGCATCAAGCCATGGCTCATCGAGCCACTCATCCGCTCACCCGGCAGCTCGCTGGACGAGTTATCGGCCGTTCTCTGGAGTCTCCGAACCACGCCAAACCGGTCGACCAGGTTCACCCCGTTCTTCCTCGTCTATGGAGCCGAAGCCATCATCCCGACCGACGTCGAGTTCGACTCGCCGCGTGTCGCCATGTACACCGAAGTCGAAGCCAAAGAAGCCCGCGAAGACGGCATCGACCTACTCGAAGAAGCCCGCCTCCTGGCGCTCAGCCGTTCGGCCATCTACCAACAAGGCCTGAGGCACTACCACAGCAAGAAGATCAAGCCCCTCATGTTCTACGAGGGCGACCTCGTCCTCCGACTCGTCCAAGAGCAAGCTGGCTAGCACAAGCTGTCCCCTCCATGGGAGGGCCCATTCATTTTGAGCCGGGCCTTGCGTGACCGCAACGCCTACTACCTCATCGACGCACGAAAGTCAAACAAGCGCAAGAGAGATGCCGCTGGTGAAGAAATGACCCGACCGTGGAACGCGGAACTCCTCCGCCTGTTTTACAGTTAGCCGCACGAGTGTATGTATCGTCGCCTTTTGTAAATGCATGAAACTATGGGGTCCCCGAATGAGACTCGGGGGCTGCCTTATGTCGACCAAATTATTGTGTCCCTACTTTTTTGCACCACTATGCTCCTGAACCCAGCCACCGGTCCGACTCGCTCAACCCGGGGGCTCGGGGCCTAGCCGGCTTGATCGCCACCCCGCCGCCTTACTTGGTGATTCCTGGTGCACCAAGGATGCCACGGCCCTTGACTTTGCCCTAAGCCATAGACCCGGCTTCGATTGTCGGCTGGCAAGCACAACGGGCTAGAACTCCAGCGCGCTCCAAATGCCAAGTCAAAGGCAGCCGGGTCGACCAACACGGCCCGTCACTCAAAAAATAAAAATAAACAGCCGCACGACCGGCTGCTCGCCAACCGGCTCCGCCGAGTTGCCGCCAGCCGGCCCAGTGGGTGTTTCGCTCGCGCTCAACGTTTGGAAAACCTAAGTACTATGCGCTCCTCTCGAAGAACTGAACTCCTTGTCACGGACCGGAGCCTTGGCCATCTGACTCGCGGGGGGGGGGAGGTTTGAGAAAGGAAAAAGCGCTAGAAAATCGGTTCAAAAAATGAAAAGCAAGGGTAAAAACATTCACGACATACACACATAAATATTTAAAGGCCCATGGACCGAGTTCATTACACCCAGAACCCCCCAGTGAGTGGGTGGACCTGCTACCTAACAAATTCTACCAAGGCATGTCAGGCATCTCCAGCGCCGGGTTGCAACGTCGATGGTCCTCCCCTGGCGGCCTTCGGGTCCAGAGAGGTGCCAGTGTCCTCCTCGGCGCCCCCATCGAGGTAGATGCCCGTCTTCTTGGAGCTACCCTCCGGGTCATGAAGAAGCAGGCTGTAGTCGTCGCCGGCCACGACCCGCCACCTTCGAGTGGAACTCGTTGTGGAAGGCGAACTCGGAGATGTAGCTAGCCCAGGAGGCAATCCGGCCAGCTTGCTCCTGCAACAGCTGCTCTCGAGCCAGCCCTCTGGCCCATCAGCGCGTCCTGCTGCAGGTCCGGATGCGAAGACAGCGTGAACCGGAGCGCCATCTCGGCGCCGACATGAGTGGCGGAGATGTGCCACTCATGAAGCCGGTCCGGCCCCATCTCCAGCCAATGCTCCAGCTGCGTGAAGCAGTTCGGCTCAACAGAGCCCGGCCAAAGGGCCGTCGTCATCGCTGTGCCGGCCTGGGACAGCTGCCCCATCTGCTCCCCCAGGACCCGCGGGTGGGCCTTGGCGGCAATCATGATTTCCGGGAAGGTCCACGCGACCTACAGGTCCATCCCGGATCCGACGACTCCCGACGGGTCGCGCTGGAAGCGAATGGCTTCCTCCACTAGCCGATGTGTCTCTGGGAAGGCCCTTGCCAGAAAACCAAGCAAGTTAGGAAAAAGGACAACAAAGACAAAAATCCGGATCCCAGCCCGGCAAAACCCAAGAAAAACACTTACTAGAGAAGGATTCTTCCAGGTGCTGCGCTTCAAGCAACATACCGTGCCGCTCCCGATCAATGGTGCGGTCGCGCTCCTGGAGCGCCTTCTCTAAGTCGGTCGCCTTGGCAAGGGCCGCCTTCAACTCAACGTCCTTGTCATTGGTCGCCTTCTCGGTTGCCTCATGACGATGGGCCTCATCCTGACGGCCCCCCTCCGCCGTGGCAGCCTGCTCCCTCAGGCGCTCCACCTCGGCCTGGAGCCGGCCCTTGTCGTCGGCCAGCCTGCCATGTTGCTGGTTCGCCTCGACCAGGGTCTGCTGCGCCTCCACCACCTTGGCGGCCTCCGGCTAATCCAGCGAACAGCCGGCCAACACAAGCTGTCGGCGCCTTGGGAAGGCCCCTTCATCATCAGCAAGGTGCTACGAAACGACGCCTACTATCTGATCGATGCTCAGAAGCCCCGAGCGCGCAAGAGGGACGACTCCGGCAAAGAGACAGAGCGCCCGTGGAATGCAAATCTTCTTCGAAGATTTTACAGTTGATGCAGTATGTATCGCACTACCCCTTTGTATTAAAGTACTAAGACTTTGGGCCCCCCGAGACGAGCTCGGGGACTGCCCTTTTGTGTTATCTATATGATAAGAATCATGCCTTCAAGAAAATTACTTTCATTACAAGCCGCTTGGCACCGGGCCAGACTAGTCGGCCCGGGGACTCGCCGCCTTGCGCTATGAGGAGCTTCCCGCAGTCAGACAAGTACTGCGCGGTGCCCAATCCGCCTCCTGGAAAAGTCGCAGCTCGTAGAGCGACTGTGAGGCAAACAGGAGGGGGGAAGAACGGGTGCCCACACGAAAAATGGCTAAGGACCTAAAGCATGAACATAGCGTAAGATGGCCTCCAGCATTTCTAAAGCGGAAGCCGACTCATGAGTAGCCGGCTCCCCGTCTTTACTAGCTTCTATCAAGGACGACCGACTCTTGGGTAGTCGGCCTGTCGCCTTCTATCCGACTTACTAAAGAAACTCTAAACGGCCAAGTACTTGCTTTCTGGAAGTAGCCGAGCACTTGACCCAGCGACAGTCCGCAGAGCGGCTGCCCGACTGGCAAGGCAGCGACTAAGGGAAGGCGGCAAAAGGAAAAGCCTAAAGAGAAGTAAGCAAGGAAAGACGAAAATCGAATAAATATTTTGCATAGGCCCTTGGCTGAATCTTCGAATAGAAGTTCAAGATACACCCCGTGGGTGGAACTGTTCGGAACTAACAAAGTTTTCAAAAGATTACTAAGACAGATAAGCGGAGGCAGCCTAGGAGGCGGCATCGGGGATCGGAGGATCGGAGGAGACGGCGGTGTCAAGCGCCGGGGCAATCGGCTGGGCGGTCTCGGCTTGATCACCTCCGGCGGCAGCCGCCTTCTCTTGGCGCGGCTCGTTGCTTGAGGCGCGGTTGAGATGAGGCTGGCCGCCTGCTCCGTCTTCTGGCGCCTCCGTCTCGCCTTCATCCTCCTCCTCGTCCTCCTCCTTAGTGCTGGAGTCGATCACCTCTGCCGAATCTTCGCCATACTCCGGGTTCATTCCGAACCACTCCGGCGGCACCTCCTCGCCGCCTTCAGCCCGCTCAGGGACGAAGACACTGGTGTCCGTGTACTCGGCGATGGCCGCTGCATGCTCGATAAGGGCGCCCTCCACGGCCTCCAGCTCGGCCTAGGCTTCTGACCGGAACGCGGCCAGACGGTCCAGGTCCAGCCCTGGATACCACGCCTTGACAAACTCCAAGGCCCGGCGCGCTCCGGCCCGGGCCGAGGAGCCCTTCCAAGCCTCAAGATGGCCGGCAGCGACCTCCAGCCAGTCGGCAGTTCAGCTGGCGGTGCGCAGAGCCGGCGTGCCAGGCCACAGGGCGGCAACCGCCTGGGCGCCGGCACGCTGAAGCCGGCGATCAGCCACTAAGCCGGACGAAGACGGTCTTCAATGCTCAGAAGCTGCTCTTCGACGGTTCGGGGGGCATTAGCAGCGATCTCCTCACCGTTTGCCCTTCGTGCCTCACTAGAAGCCTCGATGGCCAGAGGAACTGCCTGCGAGTGACCAGGGAAGAAGTCTACCAAGACAAAGAAGAAGCAAGACGAAAAAATCAGAAGTCGGCCTGACACATAGTCGGAAGCCCGAAGAAGCGAAAGAAACTCACCATCAATGATATCCTCGATCTCGTGGAAGCCGGAGGTCAGCATTGCCTCCCCGTCAGTCCAGGAGGAACGCTCGCTCTCGAACTTGGCCAGGAGTGCGGTCTCCCTCTTCTCGGCCTCGTCCTTCGCCTTCTTGAGCAACTCCTTCTGCTCGTCCAGCTGCGCCGCCGGCAGGTCGTGTTCCGTGGTGAGCTTGCCACACTCCTCCTCTTTGGCACGACGGGCGGTATTGGCCTCACCCAGCTGCTCCTGAAGAACGGCATTGGCTTCTGAGGAACAAAGAAGAGACAAAATAAGTCATTAGCAAAAAAGATCGCCGGGAAGATCCGGCCCGACTGCTCAGCAGTCGGCCCGAATCTCGGGGACTACAGCTCGCGGGTGCGCCAGCGCGCCCCGCGAAGAAGAAGAACTTACTCCGGCTTTCCGACAAGTCGGCAGCCCGCTTGTTCAGCGCCTCGACATTGCGGTTGAAGGCGGTGGCGCGGAGGTTGTGATACTCCTGCAATGAATCATCGAAGACAAAGTTAGTGTTTGGAACTCGCTAGAGGGAGTTCCGAACCGCCTGCTCAGCAGCCGGCCCGGAACCCGGGGACTACACCCAGTGGGTGCGCTGGCGCGCCCCCACAGAGAAGCAAACAAGAATCCAAAGGGAAAGAAACTTACTCGGACGACCGTTCGTGCGGCCAGATGCGCCCTGGTGCAGGCTTGAAGGGCGTCGCCCTCGGCCTGCAGCTTCGCCTGGACCTCCAGGAGCAGTTGATTCAACGGCCCGGTGCCGCCTCCGCGCACCCACCCGGTGGGCGCGGCGCTTGTGGCCTCGGCGTCTAGGGATGCCGAGCCGGCCACGCCGGTCTCTCAAGGACGCGGCGCCGAGGCGCCCTCTCAAGATGGCGACGCACCGGCGAGGCGACTTGGAGAAGCAGCCGCGCTTCAGCCTCGTCCATGGCCGGCGGCTCCGACTGATCCACCGGCTGTTTGTCGTGCGGCCTCCCAGACGGCGGTGGAGGCGGTGGTGGCGGCACGAGGGTGTCCGACATAGAAACATCGCTGCCCTCCTTCTCCACGATGGGGTCCTCGGTGCCGGCCCCTCCGGTTTGCCCTGTGAACTCCAGAGGCGGCGACGCAAACGATAATGGGGGGACGAGCATCGCTGATCGGCGACGCGCGGCTTCCTCCGCACGCCGTCTCGCTGCGAGGGTAGCCTCGGCATCCTCTAGCTCCTTCTGGACGGAGGCGGCCGCCTTGTCGGCCTCCGCCTTCTCCAGACGTTCGGCTTCCTCCTCCTCGCGCTTCTCCCACGCGTTTCGCTCCGTTGCCTCCCGGAGGGCGGTGGCGGGGTCGGCCCGCCGGGTATTGGCGGACGTCTCCGCCGACCCCATGACAGAGGGGACGGCGACTCTCTCAAGGGAAAGAGGGGCCCTGGAGAAAATCGGAGGGAGTACATAAACGAACACTCGGACGAGATTCAACAAAGAAAATAAAAGAGCATGAAGACTTACGCCGATACCAGCGGCGGCCTTCTCACTTCCCTTCGGAAGCGGTTGGCCTTCGCGGCCGCCCCCTCCCGTCTGGTCGCGGCGGCCGCCCCCTTAAGCTTCTTCAATTTGCCGCCGGGCACACTCGGCCCGGCGTGACGCCTCTTCGCGCCGCCCTGGCCGGCGGAGGAGCCGACCTTCGGCTGGTGGCGCGGGGTGACTTCCCCTTCGGCGTCGTCGCCGGGCCAGTCGTCGAAAGTGGCCGAAGGCCTGAAGTCGCCTTCCGCTACTCCTCCCCCACCTTCGGCGTCGGCTTCCATTTCCGCCGCCCCCAAGTCGGGGTCATCGACGTCACTCTCCGCGCGGTCGGGGACATACTCGCGGGGTTGTCTTGTGGCGCCGGCGGCAGGCTGCATAAGAGGATTCTTGTTCTGAAGAAGCCGACAAGAGTCAGAAGCCGGAGTCGGCTGAGGAAAAAAGACAAAACAATAGGAAGACGCGACTTACCACTGGTGGAGGGTTGTCGCGCGAGTATGGCTCCTTGCCGACCTGCCAGTCCTCCTCGTACTCGCAGTGCGCGATGTAGTTCACCATATTCGCCACCTCCTTGCGGGGCATCTCCTTGGTGCTCATCCGATTTGGGTCTCGGAGGCCGCTCATCTGACGGATCAGGTGTGGCCGGCCTTGGAGTGGGAGAACTCGGCGCGCTACAAAGGCGACCAGCAAGTCGGCCCCGACGAGTCCCTCCGACTGTATCAAGACTCGGAGTCGCGCTACGGCGGCGGCTCCGGCGAGAGACAGCGACTTGACCCTGTGGGACCAGCTGGGGAGCCTCCCGGTCAGGGGAGTGGCGTTGTAGGGCGGCAGGTTGACCCAGTCGCCGTCGGAGGCGAGGTTCTTCACGTAGAAGTATGAGCGCTGCCACATCTTCACCGAATTGATCAGCGCGATGGGAGGAAAGGGATTATCGGCCGTCGAACGCCGCATCGCGATGAAGGCGCCGCACTGAGCCGGCACACCGGCGATGTGCGTGCCGAGCTTAGAAGAGAAGTATTCCCCCCACAGCTCGATGGTGGGGAGAAGGCCGAGGAAACCTTCGCACAGAGTGGCGAAGGCGGAGAGCAGCACCACCGTGTTCGGTGTGAGGTGGTGCGGCTGAAGACTGTGGAACTCCAGGAACGAGCGGAAGAAGCCGCTCGCCGGCAGCCCCAGGCCGCGCATAAGGTGCGAGCGGAAGACGACCCGCTCGCCCTCTTCCGGCACCGGCCGGATTTCCCCCTCCGGCGTGGCGCGGGCGCGCACAAGGTCCGCGCTGGGAAGACGACGTGTTCGTCGGAGGAACTCGATGTGTTCTTCCTCTACTTCCGAGCCGTCCCACACGCCGGAGCGCACGGCAGGGGCCGCGGTGGAGGAAGAGCTCATCGCCGCGGTATGATGTGCTCTGGCTCAACGACGGAGGAAGGAAGGAGAGAAAGCAAGATGGGGCGGGGGAGCGGGGAAGAAGGGCGCGCGAGCTGTGACGCTCCGCTTCCCCCTGCCTACTTATAGCCCAGCGGGCTGAGAAGCCGAGGGGGCGGGCATGGGATTAACTACGCACGATGTCCCACACCGCCCCATGATTTACCCCACGAAGTTACTGCGCGCAGTAACGACGTGGGGAAACCAACCGTCCACGGCCGCAACGGATCCGTTCGTATGCCGAGGCACGGTAGTGGCGGGCCCCGCCTGACGGCCCGTCCCATCGTGCGCGTGGGCAGGCAGACTGTTCTCCCCACATGGCGCCACGCGATAGGACCGCCTTGATGGCAGCAGGAAGGCGTATCAGGCACGCCGCCTGGTTTCCCGCCGCGACTTTCGAACTGAGGCTCTTCGCCGAAAACTCCGGCTTTCAATAGTCGGCCCAAGGGAAGAGGGCAGCCAAGTCTCAGAGTCTGGACTTATAAAGATTGAAGCTGTTGGAGCCCCACAATGCAGCGACCGCCGGGCTTCACCAGCTTCGGGGACTACTGTCGGAGTAATGGGCCACGGGTAGGCTAACCCGAGCCCCAAGACCTTTCAAGACATCGGGGCAGGCCGCGCCCCTCAAGCCGAGTCCCAGACGGCGACTCCGAGATAAGCCGACTCCAAGCTAGCGACCTCCAGAGAGGGCGACTCCAAGCTGGCGACCTCCAAGGAGGCCGACTATGGAGAGTCGGCCCAAGACTCCTCCCTCATCCCGAAGTACGATACGGGGTACGGTCATGGCGTGGCCGTTCCCCCCTGCCCACGAGGGGCCGGCATGGCTACAGTGAGCCGTATCGCTGGAAGATCTCCGGCGAGGAGCGGCACTGTTGCCATGCCTGCCCTGACCTCAGCCACAGTGCGCAGTACACTGTGCCCATGACGCCGGCCTGTACGACCCGAAGGCGGCGGGGCCGCCTGTCAGTGGGAGGGCCGAAGGCGGCCTGGGTGCCCGAAGACGGACCTGTGGGAGTCGGCCTCCCTGGAGTCGGCCGATTCCTCCCCAAGGCCCCACGTGCCATTAACCAGATAAGATGGGGAATGGTGATGGTGATCACCCGATAGACGGCAGCACTGTTGCCACGACCCGATGACCAAGCCTGCATCACCAGGAGTGTCGCTACAGTATCAAGCCTGTCGGCGGGCCCCAGAAGCCGACGGGAAGGACGGAGGCCAGAGAGACAGACGGCTGGGACCAGCGCCCAGCCATATTACTATTGTACCCCGGGGGGTAGGCCTATATAAACCCCCCGGGGCACCCATGCAAAGGGTTCAGACCTGAGTAGAGATAGACCAGATAGCACGGGAGGAGAGAACTAGCCTTGCTCTCTCCTGCCTCCCAAAAACAGCTCTAGGAGCACCATTGTAGTCACCTTGCTTGAGTGATCATGCGGAGACCCCGCAGAGCAGCAGTAGGGGTGTTATCTCCTAGGAGAGCCCTGAAGCTGGGTAAGCGTGCATGTCTTCGCCTCATCCCGCTTCCAGGCACCGGCGACGTTTTACTCGCTCCCACCATGATAAGCCATCCTTTGGCATATGTCGTATCCAACCCCCGACATCAAGGCTAGGAAGTGAGCTGCCCGAGGTCCAATGAGAGCTCATGAGACGTGATGCTCATGAGGTCCCCCTTGGCATGCAAGCAGCCGCCCAAGGAACAGGAAAGGGGAGCGAAGTTGCCAGAGTGGGACTGCTAGGTTTGGGCGAGCGGGGTATGACACCGGTATCATAGTGCATGCGACTTATCTTTCCGTAGTCCTGTTGCGATCCGTTGGGGGGGGGATTGCCCGCTCTGTGTCGGTGGTGGTGTCACCAGGCGTGGCCCGCAATGATCTCCCTCTCTCCTCGCTCGCCCAGGTGCTCTATGTCCTCGCGTCCCGGCCCTCGAGCGAGTTCAACCGCCGCTGGTATGCCAGGTCGCAATGTCGTGGTCAAGGCCAGGGGGTGAGAGCTCGAGAGCCTGTAGAAGCTCCCGAGGCGTGATGCTCGGGACCCCCCCCCCCCTTAATGTGCAAGCGACTCGCGAGGTAAGGCAGCGGTCGTCCAAACCGGCCCGTGAATCATCATCAGGTGAACCTGCATGTTAGACGACAGGAGAGGTCGCGAACCCCCGCAGAGCGGACTGTCCGCCCTAGGGCCCCAAGCGAAAGATGAAGGCACCGAGGACCTAGTGTGGTGGCGTGTGTGAGATGGGTCGCGAGCCAGTGCTTGGTCCTGGGGTTTGTTAGCGTTGAAGGGACAGACGCGAGCACAAGCGCCGTGCCAACGTGAGTAGCCATGCAACCGGGCGAGCGAGGGCGAGCGAACGAATGCTAGGAGACCGCGAGGCAGTTAAGTCTCAAGGCTGCAGAGTGACTATTATAAATAAACTCTTAGAAGATGGTTAGACAATCCTGGTAAATGCAAAATGATACATGCCGCAGGTACGGACCCACACGGCTTGGGGATTGTCGGGGGGATGAACCCCAGGCAGGCAACAGAACCCGGATCCTTTTCAAAAACAACGGGGCCGGCGTCGCCCCTCAAGCCAGCATGCGCTTGGCCTAGTCACACGACCCGGCCAAGTCCCGCAACCCGGCCAAACTCTCCGACCCGGCCAGGCACCTCGACTCGGCCTCAACGATCAGTATAAGGCAGCCGAACCCGGGACGACCAAGGCTTCCTCAACAAGCCAGCTCCACCCATGGCATGTTCCGCAACACAGCCACGGGTAAGCTCCTGTCCCATCCAAGCCGAACGATGGGACGAGTCTTCAGCCACTGATGACCAAGGCAACAGTGCCCCGCCCATACCTCTGGTCAGCCGGAGCATGGCATAGTGCTCCTCACCTACCCGCTGACCAGGGCTGGCGTGGCTACAGTGCCCCCATTGTCACCGCTGACGACAACAAGCGGCGACTTGACGGAGCGCCACTGTACACGACTCGACTCGGCCACGCCCTGACGATCGATAAGACAGTGCACAGTCCCCCTAGGCACGCGGGTCCCGCACCTAGGGAACCCGGCGAACCACAGGCCCCCAGCGGGTCCTAGCCCGGGTCCCCAGACAACGATGACCCAGACCCACCAACTTGTAACATTACCATTGTATCCCTTAGGGGTTGGCCTATAAAACCCCCCCAGGAGCCCTCGCATACACGGGCAAGTAGAGAAGTAAGCAAGCAGGAAAGCATAGAGAAACTAGCCACCAGACAGTAGAATCCACCCGAGGAGAAGGAGCAGCCTAAGCCTTGGCCAGCCTTCCTTCCTCCTCCATACAACTCTAGGAGCAACCTTGTACTATTGCATATCAACCACACTCGGCAGGACTAGGGGTGTTATCTCTCCGGAGAGCCCCGAACCTGGGTATGTCTTGTGTCCCGCAGTCGCTCAAGCCAACCCCGCCTCTGGAGCCCACCAGTGCCCTCGAGCCTCCTCCTCTCTTTAGCTATCCCATGGCATCTGCCGTGCGCCCACCATGATAGTTGGCGCCCACTGTCGGGGTAGCTCGAGGAGCTGGCCGTGAGCATGCTTCAGACTGGGCCCTTCTCCGACTCCGACGAGCCCGTCATGCTGGCGGACGATGTCGTCGACGCACTTGCCGCCTCCTTCGCCGCGCTGCGCATCTCCGATGTGCGCGCGGGCGACGAGTACCCTAGCGAGGTACTCAGGTACTCCAACTCCCCCTCTCCCTCGGCGGTGGCATTTCCGCCGGGGCAATGGACGTCCACGTGGAGGTCTTCGTCACTGGCGACGACGCCTCCTCCTTGTTAAGCAAGATGAGGAAGGCTGCCGAAGCCAAGGCCGCAGCGGAACGGACCGAGCCGTCCAACCCGTTGCACGCCGTGATGCAGAGCCTCCGCGTCCCCATCGGCACCAACATCGACGCCACCAACATCGCTAAGGCTCGAGCCTAGCTCGAGGAAAGGCGCCAACAGATGTTGGACCTGTCCGAGACGCTCGCGGCCACCCAGTGTCGCATGGATTCCGCTCAGCTGGAGCGCAACGCCGCCTACGGATTCACGCCCGCCACGGTCGAGCCGAGCCGGGTCACCGATGTGCGTGCCTAGGGAGGAGCGATCGGCCGCGCCCTCGGTGCCGTCTTGACCGTCTACGAGACCCAAGCGAAGAACATGCGCGCTGCCCAGGCAGCCGCAGTTGACCTGGATCAGCTCAAGGGCGAAGAACTGAAGGAGCGCATCGGGCAGATGCGCGACCTCCTCAACGCGGTCAACGCCTAGCATGACCGCCTCAACCAGCTCGCCAAGCCGGTAGGATCCGGCTCCGCCCGCATCGGCGGACCTGGCAAACTTCAGCACACCACGTCCTCGCCACCCAGCGAGGCGCACTCTGGCCATGCCTGGACTCGGCGCGACCCGGCCGCTACGGCCGCTGGCGGGTTGGGCGGCGAGCCCATCCCGGAGAACCAGAGCGGACCCGGCGAGCCTGGCCGGCGTCCAGCTCTGAATAACCCGGGCCCCCATGGCCCGGTCGCCAGTCGACTCGGCGCACGCGCCATTGACGATGCCGGCGCTCACCACCGCCTCGACCAGCTCGCTCACTCCCTGGAGGTGGAGGAAAGCGGTGCCATCAGGCCGGCGTGCTTCGGCCCACGCATCCGGGAAGAGCCCTTCCGCAAAGTGTTCATGCTTCGACACCCCCATGTACAATTGGACCGTGAAGCCAGAAGACTGGTTAACCGACTACACCACCGCCAATGGTATCACTGGTGCCAATCGCCGTCTCGCCGTGCGCTACGCACCGCTCATGCTCCAAGGGTCGGCCCGCACCTGGTTGAACAGTCTGCCGATGGGCAGCGCCAACACATGGGTCGATTTCGAGCAGGCCTTCATCCGCAACTTCACATGGACCTACAAGCGACCTGGCCGCCCCAGCCAGCTCTCCATGTGCATGTAGGGGCTGAAGAAGACCGGCCGTGAGTACCTTGCATGCTAGACCGAGCTCCGGAACAGCTACGAGGGCGTCCATGAAGTCCAAGCAATCTAGTACTTCGTTAACGGGTGCCGAGACGGCACCCTTCTCAAGCACAAGCTCTTGCGCTCTGAGCCGGCCAGCATGGCCACGCTCATGGTGACGGCGGACAAGTACGCGAACGCCAACGCCGCCATGAAGATCTAGGTGGCACTGGATGAAGCCGGCAAGGCAAAGCCGATTCCCCCTGGAGCCGGCTGCCGAAAGCAGCCGGCAACAGCACCAGCAGAACAACAAGCGCAAGGCCGACCAGCCAGCGCAGCGCTACGACAACTGGCTCGTCGCGGCCACCGAGCCCATGGCGGACCCGGCTGCCAAGCGCCGGTAGACCAGCAAGACGGTGTGGCAACCCGCCATGAGCTTCGAAGAGATGCTCGACGCCCCCTGCGAGCACCACAACGGTGCGAGGCTGTCCATGCACACACTTCGGCAGTGCGGCATCACCAAGCGCATCATGAGGGGCGACGTCCCGCCTCCTCCGACTCAGGCTCTAAGTGCAGGACAGCCACCTCCGCCTCCACCGCCACCTCCAGCCGGCATCGCAATGCGCGATGACGCCTACCCAGACCAGAATGCGGCCTACATTGTCTTTACCAGCCTCGGCGATGACAAGCGAAGCGAGCACCTCCTTCCGCAGGAGGTGAACACCGTCGTCCCAACCAAACCAGAGTCCATGCACTGGTCGGACCGCCCGGTCACCTGGACCCGAGAAGACCACCCGACCGTCATGCCGAATCTGGGTGGCTACGCACTCGTCCTCAACCCCACCATGGTCTCACGACGCAGCAAGTTTTCCCGAGTCCTCATCAACGGTGGCAGCAGCATCAACATCCTCTACCGCACCACGATGACCAAACTCGGCCTCGAGGCCAAGGACCTGGAGCCGACCCAGACGATCTTCCACGGCATCGTTCCCGGCCTCACCTGCTCTCCCATTAGGCGGGACCGGCTCGACTTCCTGCTGGGCCGACCCACGCTCGCCAAATTGAAAGTGCAACTATCCCTCGGTAGTTTTGGTAATTCCTAAGAACATATAGCTCATTGAGCTAATGCTATTTCAAGATAAATATTTCAGGAAAGCTCAATGATTGGCATGGCATGGATGAGAAAAGTGGATCCCTCAAAATGCTAAGGACACAAGGATTGGCTCAAGCTCAAAGCACAAGACTCTACATTTTCTATTTTAGTGATCCAAGATCACATTGAGTCTATAGGAAAAGCCAATACTATCAAGGAGGGATGAGGTGTTGCTTAATGAGGTCCTTGCTCAAAATGCTTAGTGATATGCTCCAAAGCCCTCAACTACTTTCTCACATCCACATATGACCCAAACCAAATGTCCAACTTGGCCCCACCGATTCTTTCTATCCGGCGCCACCGATTCTGTCATAGCCACTGCCACAAACCCTAATCAAATCGGTCTCACCGATAGGGATCTCGGTCTCACCGAGATGGGCTTGCAATCTCTCTATTTCCCTTCGTAACGTTCCAACCGAGATGAGCGAATCGTTCCCACCGAGTTTGCCTGACCAACTCTCTGGTTAGCTTATTACCAAAATCGGTCCCACCGAGTTTGTGCAATCGGTCTCATCGAGATTACGTTATTCCCTAAACCTAACCATATCGGTCCCACCGAAAATCCTAACGGTCACATTATTTGCTAAATCGGTCCAACCGAGTTTCACGATTCGGTCCCATCGAGATTGGTAAGTTGTGTGTAACGGTTAGATTTTGTGTGGAGGCTATATATACCCCTCCACCCACTCTTCATTCTAGGAGAGAGCCATCATAACATGCCTACACTTCCAACATACATTTTCTGAGAGAGAACTACCTACACTTGTGTTGAGGTCAAGATATTCCATTCCTACAATATGAATCTTGATCTCTAGCCCCAAGTTGCTTTCCACTCAAATCTTCTTTCCACCAAACGCAAATCTTATGAGAGAGAGTTGAGTGTTGGGGAGACTATCATTTGAAGCACAAGAGCAAGGAGTTCATCATCAACACACCATTTGTTACTTCTTGGAGAGTGGTGTCTCCTAGAATGGCTAGGTGTCACTTGGGAGCCTCCGACAAGATTGTGGAGTTGAACCAAGGAGTTTGTAAGAGCAAGGAGATCGCCTACTTCGTGAAGATCTACCCTAGTGAGGCAAGTCCTTCATGGGCGATGTCCATGGTGGGATAGACAAGGTTGCTTCTTCGTGGACCCTTTGTGGGTGGAGCCCTCTGTGGACTCGCGCAGCCGTTACCCTTCGTGGGTTGAAGTCTCCATCAACGTGGATGTACAATAGCACCACCTATCGGAACCACGACAAAAACATCCGTGTCTCCAATTGTGTTTGCCTTCTCAAACTCCTTCCCTTTACCTTCATATGCAATTGCTTTACATTCCGCTGCTATACTCTTACAATTGCATGTATAGGTTGATTGCTTGACTTGTGCTAAGTTGATAAAATATGCCAAGAACTAAAATTGGGAAAAGGCAAGTTTTTTATTTGGTCAAGTAGTCTAATCACCCCCCTTTAGACATACTTTCGATCCTACAAGTGGTATCAGAGCTTTGGTCTCCATTTGCTTTGATTTCCATAGCTTTTGGTAGTCATAGCCTTGGTTTTACAACCTAGGAGAGTATGGCGTCTAGCGAGGGAAATTACCACCGTAGAGGTCCTTACTTTGATGGTACTAATTTTGCTAGTTGGAAGCATAAGATGAAAATGCATATTCTTGGACATAACCCCGCCGTTTGGGCTATTGTGTGTATTGGCTTGCAAGGTGAATTCTTTGATGTGAGAGCACCAAACCGTGAAGCTACCACGGAAGAGTTGAAGATGTTGCAATACAATGCTCAAGCTTGTGATATCCTCTTCAACGGATTGTGCCCCGAAGAATTCAACAAAATCAGCCGTCTTGAGAATGCAAAGGAAATTTGGGATACTTTGATTGACATGCACGAAGGTACCGACTCCGTCAAGGAATCCAAATTGGATGTGCTTTAAATCAACTTGACAAGTTCAAAATGAAGGATGGTGAAGGTGTCGCTAAATTGTACACTAGGCTTGCTCTCATTACAAATGAGAATGCTGGCTTAGGAAGTGAAGAGATGACCGAAAAATTCATCATCAAGAAGATCCTAAGAGCCTTGGATGGAAAATATGATATCATGTGCACATTGATCCAAATGATGCCCAATTACAAAGATCTCAAGCCAACGGAAGTCATTGGAAGAATTGTTGTTCATGAGATGTCACTCAAGGATAAGGAGGAGCTCCACAACAAGTAAAGTGGAGCTTACAAAGCCTCATGTGAAGCTCCCACATCATCAAGTGAAAAACAAACCTTCAATGAAGAATTGAGCCTAATGGTTTAAAACTTCAACAAGTTCTACAAGAGTAGAAGCAAGGAAAGACGTTCCAAGTCAAGGTCCTACAATGACAAAGATCTTCTAGTCGTGAGCGTAATTGCTACAATTATGGAAGACTCGGACACTATTCCAATGAGTGTACGGCTCCCTACAAAAGAAGTGAAGATTCTCCAAAAAGAAGAAGTAGAAGAGAAGAATCACCATCTAGAGAAAGAAGGAATAGAGATGATTGCTATGAACGAAGAACATCCCGGAGAAGCAAGGATTCAGAAAGGAAGGACAAGTCATTAAGGAGCTACACAAAACGAAGACATCAAGATCATGTTGGAGAATGGGTATCCGGCTCCGACTCCGACAATCACTCCGAGAGAAGCTATCACTCTGACTCCGAATATACTCAAGATGAAGGTCTTGCCGGTCTAGCACTTGTGCCAACCAACTCCTACGACATATTTGACTCACCAAATGAAGGATTTGGAAGATGCTTCATGGCCGAAAGGTATCACACCCCGAGTATGTTGATTTCAATAGTGATGAAGATGACTTGTTAGGTGATGACGATTTACTTGTTGACAACTCTAGTGATGAATACTATGATGAAACGTCAAATAATCATGCTAATAAAGATAAAATGAATGACAATGATAGGAGAAGATTGAGCTCCTTACTAAAGAAGTAGACACTCTTAAGTTAGCTCATGAAACTATCTTAGGAGATCATCGAGAACTTTTAAGGACTCATGAGAAGTTACGCTTTGAAAAGCTCAACCTTGAGCAAGAACATGAGTTTTTAAAGGAAATCAATGATGATCTTCGCAAGAAAAGTTCTTCTTACATTGCCAAGCGTTTACTCTTATCTACTTACATGCCTCAAGTCAAGTCTAGTAACAAGAACAAGAAAGATTCTTCTTCTAGTAGTAACAATAATCATGCTAAATCCAATGTTGTTGCTTCTAGTATTTCTCTTGATTCCACTAATGATTCTCTTAGCCAAGTTACACTTGAGCAAGAAAATAGCCTTTTCAAGGGAATTGTAGAGAAATGTGTTTACAAAGAGCCTTGCCGGGAGTAAGCAATTCGAGGAAATTGTACGCAAGCAAGGAAGGTACCGGAAGAACCAAGGTGTTGGTTTTGAACGAAAGTTCAATGCCAATGGAGTTGAGTGGGAAGAAGATCGATACCCCAAGACGAAGTTTGTTCCTCAATAAGAAGTATGATGCTACTTCTTTCAAAGGGACACAAGATCAAGATGATTTTCCACCACAAGACCACAAGCAAAAAGGCAAGGACAAGCTTCAAGAGGAGATAGATGCATTTGAAGAAGCTCCTAAGGCCTTGGTCAAGTGGGTTCCCAAGACTACATCAAGTTCTACTTCATCAAGTAGGACTACAACTCCAAGGATTCCCATCAAGATGATGTGGATCCCGAAGAAGAAGAACTAGAGAGTTCCTGAGGGTGACTCCGCCAACATACTTCACTCCTATTATTTTGGCGAGGACAAGTGCAATTAACTTCCACATCTTGCACTAGTTCAAGGAGTCACAAACCCTCTTGTTGGTAAGACAAGGGACAAGGTAACCTAATGCTTTCATAGACATAATCTTGTGTGTGTGCATCAGTCTATGTCTATGGATATCCTTGTTTGTTCCTTGTGGGACTAACCCGTATAGGTATTGAAAGTGCAACTCACTCCAATGGATTGCTCCAAAATATCTACATCAGCATTGAGCATCCACATCTTCAACACCTACATGAAGTCATCATCGACAAAACCCAAGGTTAGTTCATCCCTCTTAGGGGGGATCTCACATCTAGGGGGAGCTTTACTCTAAGTATTCAGTTAAAGCAACTCTAATGGTGTGAACACAACAATGCTTTATGTAAAAGTGGTAACCCCACTTGTGCTTAAATGATGAGTATGACCTATGATCAAATGTTCTCATTTAACTCTTAAGTCAATATACTCATGTATAGATGACCTAGTCATCGCCAATTGCTTCATAGATGCTAGAATTGTGTGTGCATGCTTTGTCACATATTTCATTTTCCATTTTATTGTGTGAGCATGTTGGTTGCATATTTTACTCATTCGAGGACATCCACTTGTAGTTTTGATTGTTTGGTTTGTTTTCTTTTTCCAAGTGGATGGACAAGAATGCCTAAGAACCTTCTCTAGCTATTATACTTTTCTTGTCTCAAACTCTATTCATGCTATATCACAAAGCTTGATCAAGTCGGATTCGAACCACTCTTTGTGAGGAGCACTCGGAGTCCCTGATTCGTCATAGACTTAAACTTCCAAAACCTCTTTGTGCGTTTAGGTCTGACCGATTCATCCTTTTCGGTCATACCGAGATCACTAAGTTGATCTAGGTTTTCAATCTCGGTGCAACCGATTAGAACTTTTTGGTCACACCGAGTTGCAGTAACTGCTTGTAGTAATGCATCTCGGTGCCACCGGGTTGTTCCACTCGGTCACACCGACAGGGTCAGGCTATATATACTCACGGGTCAAATTTTGGAAAATCTTCCGAAACCCTTCGCCCGCGCACAACCTCCTCTTCCTCTTCGGGTCTCCGGATCGTCCTCCTCGTCGCCAGTGACCTCCCGCCAATGGTCTCCGCCGCTGTCAACGGCATTCTGCCCCGCCGTTGCCACCATAGCAAGTCCACCGCCGCATTAGGGTATGGACTTGAACATTGTGCTATTCTTAACTCCGATTCCTAGCACATTGCATTGCCATGAATCTTGCCACGTTTAAAATGTTTCTATCCAGCAAAAACACTCTGTAGATTAGATTTTATTTAAAAATTTAGGGTTAGGTTTCCACCAAATTCATCTCGGACCGACCGAGTTGTAGAAATCGGCCTCACCGATTTGGCTCAGGCCATTGCACATGTGATTCTCGGTCTGACCGAGAATTGCAAATCGATGTGACTGAGATCAATTCTTTGTGAAGCCCTAGCAATCTTGGTGCCACCGAACTATGACTCGGTCTGACCGAGTTCACTAGTTTAGGTTCCAAAAGCTGCTTCGGTATCACCGAGTTTACAAATTGGTAGCTCCGAAATGCTTTCTGTGGAAAACTAAAACTAAGTTTTTGACTCAATTATTTTGCAAAAACCTTTGTGCTTTGTGATGCTCATCTACTCTACCTCATCTACATCTATTCAGGGTCTGCTGTCAGTGAGTTTGCAGAATGTCTGATCAAAGTGATCGCCAGAACAAGTCAGAGGAACAAGCTCATATGAGTGAGGGCACTAGTCCCTCCAGTACCTCAGATGAGTGTAGCACAAGCACACCCTGCAAATTTGCCAAAAGAAGCCACCAGAATAAGGAAGAAGAAAACCTAAGAATCTGAAGATGACTTGGATGTGTATGTAGAGAAGAAGAAAGACCACAACACTATGGCACACATGTACAGAGAGATCCTAGATAAAGCTTTGGAAACTCACAAGCTTGGATCTGTACACTACTTGTTGTCCGGTCTGCCTACAATCAATTGGATCCTTAGGCACACATGGCTGCCAAAATCAGGTGATCACAAGATGATTAGAGGTCATGCTATTAACTTGCTGCACTTATTCGATATACCTCAAAAAATTCAAAGTCATAAGTCTTATTATGGAAACAATCAAAAGGACTGTTGCTGATCAGAAGAGGAGTTGTGGGTATGCTCCACACATTCAGGAGCTCATCAACTCAAAGATGGGCACATGCACATATCTTTTGGATAAGTAGCATCAACCCCTATACCCTGAATTTGAAGATAACACTGTTGAGATGAATGAGGAGGAACCATCATCTGTGCAAGCTCATGAAAAGAGGGAGAAAGAAAGGGCTGAGAAAGCTGCTAAGATGTCAACTGTTGAAGAGGCATCTCAAGTGTTCCTGAAGAGCAAGCAAGATCAGCTTGGCTACTTGATTGCCTCCACCTTGAGGATTGAGAAGGGCTTGGCCACCCTGACTCAAAACTAGGAAAGCATGGAGAGAATCATAGAGCAGAAATTTTATGCACTTGATGTGAAGGTCACAGAAATCCAAACTGCAGTTGAGCAACTTCAGGAGGATGTGGAGGAGAAGAAGGGCGAGTCTACTACAGATGCATTTGCTAGAGTGCCCAGAGGATAGAGATCTGCTGCAGTGTCTGTTCCAGACACCAGAGCTACATCTTATGCACCAGTTGCCACAGCCTCAGTGCCTCCAGCTCCAGCACCCACTCCACCAGCTCCAGCTACATCGACTGATGCTTTCGTCCTTGGAGTCATCCCTACACCACCTCGTGAAGACCAAGCCTGGGAGTCATTTAGCACTATGCATTTTTTTGTGACTTGTTGCCAAAGGGGGAGAAAAATGTATAGATCATAGGCTTTGAGAGAGAGTGTTGCTTTTGATCTCTCTTGTTTTTTTGGTGGTTGAACTTCGTTATTTGTGTGTCTGCTTGATACTTTATGTCTTTTGTGAGATACTTGGATGATCATGTGTTTGATCATATGCTATGCTACTTTATGCTAGTTGGATGATATTATCTCTTATATCCTCATATGATCTTTCACTTTGCTTGGTGATGAGTGCATGTGTTTAATTATTATCATTTTGAGCGCTCCACCAAGATGTATGTGACATGGAAGAGTGACCCATGATCCTAACTCATTGTGCATTTGCAGTCCAAAGCAAATTTTAATAGTGCACAAATTTAGGGAGAGCTCTATATGTCGTCATCAATTACCAAAGAGGGGAGATTGAAAGTGCAACTATCCGTGGGTGGTTTAGGTAATTCCTAACAACATATAGCTCATTGAGCTAATGCTATTTCAAGATAAATATTTTAGGAAAGCTCAATGATTGGCATGGAATGGATGAGAAAAGTGGATCCCTCAAAATGCTAAGGACAGAAGGATTGGATTAAGATCAAAGCACAAGACTCTACATTTTCTATTTTAGTGATCCAAGATCACATGGAGTCTATAGGAAAAAACAATACTATCAAGGAGGGATGAGGTGTTGCTTAATGAGGTTCTTGCTCAAAATGCTTAGTGATATGCTCCAAAGCCCCCAACTACTTTCTCACATCCACACATGACCCAAACCATAAGTCCAACTCGGCCCCACCGAATCTTTATATCCGACGCCACCGAGTTCAGATGTCATATCCACTGCCACAAACCCTAATCAAATCGGTCTCACTGATAGGGATCTCGGTCTACTAAGATGGGATTGTAATCTCTCTGTTTCCCTTCGTAACGTTTTGGTCCAACCAAGATGAGCAATTGGTCCCACCGAGATTGCAATGCAAACTCTCTGTTTCCCTTTTGTAATGTTTCGGTCCAACCGAGATGAGCGAATCGGTCCCACCGAGTTTGCCTGACCAACTCTCTAGTTAGCTTATTACCAAAATCGGTCCCACCGAGTTTGTGCAATCGGTATCACCGATATTACGTTATGCCCTAACCCTAACCATATCGGTCCCACCGAGTTGACATGTCGGTCCCACCGAAAATCTTAACGGTCACATTATTTGCTAAATCGGTCCGATCGAGTTTCACGATTCGGTCCCACCGAGATTGGTAAGTTGTGTGTAACGGTTAGATTTTGTGTGGAGGCTATATATACCCCTCCACCCACTCTTCATTCATGGAGAGAGCCATCAGAACATGCCTACACTTCCAACATACATTTTCTGAGATAGAACTACCTACACTTGTGTTGAGGTCAAGATATTGCATTCCTACCATATGAATCTTGATCTCTAGCCTTCCCCAAGTTGCTTTCCACTCAAATCTTCTTTCCACTAAATCCAAATCCTCTGAGAGAGAGTTGAGTGTTGGGGAGACTATCATTTGAAGCACAAGAGCAAGGAGTTCATCATCAACATACCATTTGTTACTTCTTGGAGAGTGGTGTCTCCTAGATTGGCTAGGTGTCACTTGGGAGCCTCCGACAAGATTGTGGAGTTGAACCAAGGAGTTTGTAAGGGCAAGGAGATCGCCTACTTCGTGAAGATCTACCCTAGTGAGGCAAGTCCTTCATGGGCGACGGCCATGGTGGGATAGACAAGGTTGCTTCTTCGTGGACCCTTCATGGGTGGAGCCCTCCGTGGACTCGCGCAGCCGTTACCCTTCGTGGGTTGAAGTCTCCATCAACGTGGATGTACAATAGCACCACCTATCGGAACCACGACAAAAACATCCGTGTCTCCAATTGCGTTTGCCTTCTCAAACTCCTCCCCTTTACCTTCATATGCAATTGCTTTACATTCCGCTGCTATACTCTTAGAATTGCATGTGTAGGTTGATTGCTTGACTTGTGCTAAGTTGATAAAATCTGCCAAGAACTAAAATTGGGAAAAGGCAAGTTTTTTATTTGGTCAACTAGTCTAATCACCCCCCTCTAGACATACTTTCAATCCTACACAAATTCATGGAGGTCCCCCACTACGCATATCTGAAGATGAAGATGCCGGGTCCGAAGGGCCTCATCACCATCACCGGCGACTATCGCAAGTCCCTGGAGTGCGCCCGAGATGGAGCCAAGCTGGTCGAGTCGCTAGTCATTGCCGAGGAGCGGCACCAGCTTGACCGGATCGTCGCCATGGCGGGTGAGGCCTCGGCCGTGTCGATCCTGACCGAGGAGCCGGTCGACGAAGCCGCCTTCAAGCCCTCTAAGGAGACTAAGAAAGTGAAGCTGAACCCGGAAGATCCTAGCAGCAGCAAGTACGTTGTTGTAGGCGCCCGCCTCGATAGAAAATAGGAAGGCGAGCTTGTCGACTTCATCCATGAGAATCGGGATATCTTCGCATAGACCCCCAAGGACATGCCGGGTATCTCGAGGAAGTACGCCAAGCACGAACTCCACGTCCGCAAGGACGCGAAGCCTGTCCATCAACCCCTGCGATGTTTTTCCGAAGAGAAGAGAAGAAGCATCGGTGAAGAGGTCGCCAAGCTTTTGGCAGCCGGCTTCGTCATGGAAGTGTTTCATCCCGAGTAGCTCGCCAACCCAGTCCTCGTCCTGAAGAAGAACAAGACCTGGCGCATGTGTATCGACTACACCATCCTCAATATGGCATGTCCCAAGGATCCGTTCGCCCTCCCGCGGATCGACCAAGTCATCGACTCGACCGCCGGGTGCGAGCTCCTGTCCTTCCTGGACGCTTACTCCGGCTACCACCAGATCAAGATGGACCCAGCCGACGCCCGGAAGACATCCTTCATCACGCCATTTGGGGCGTATTGCTACATCACCATGTCATTCCGCTTGAAGAACATCGGCGCCACCTTCCAGCGCTGCATGAAGAAATGCTTGTTGCCGCAACTCGGCAATATCCACGTTTACGTGGACGACATCATGGTGAAGACCAAGCAACACCTCACGCTCCTCGACGACTTGAAGGAAACATTCGCCAACCTCCGTGAATACAAGGTCAAGCTTAACCCGGAGAAATGCATTTTCAGCGTCCCGACCGGAAAGCTACTCGACTTCCTCGTCTCGGAACGCGGCATTGAGGCAAACCAGGAGAAGATCAAGGCCATCGAGCACATGCGCAAGCCGGCTGGGCTGCGCGATGTCGAGAAATTCACCGGCTGCTTGGCCTTGGTCAGTCGGTTTCTCAGCCGGCTGGGCGAGAGGGTGCTACCCCTGTACCAGCTGATGAAGAAGACGAAGTCGTTCGAATGGAACGACCAGGCGGACGAGGCCTTCCAGGACCTCAAGCGCATGCTCTCCACCGCACCAGTCCTGGCCGCGCCGGCCGACAAGGAGCCGTTGTTGCTCTACATAGCCGCGACCTCATGAGCGGTCAGCACGGTGCTGGTGGTCGAACGACCAGAGAAGGGCAAGATCCAAGCCGTCTAGCGCCCGGTCTACTATTTGAGCGAGGTGCTCTCCAACTCCAAGCAGGACTACCTGCGCTACCAGAAGATGTGTTACAGCGTGTACTTTACCGCCAAGAAGCTGAAGCAGTACTTCCAAGAGCATGTCATCACCGTGGTCAGTATGGCTCCTATCGGAGAAATCATTGGGTGCCGGGATGCCTCTGGCCGGGTCACCAAGTGGGTGCTCCAGCTGGCCGGCCACACCATCCTCTATGAGCCCCGCACCACGATCAAGTCTCGGGCCCTGACCGACTTCCTCATCGACTGGACCGAGACTCGGTACCTGCCGCCGCCTCTCGACTCGACACACTGGCGCATGCATTTCAATGGGTCCAAGACGCGACTCGGCCTAGAGGCCGGAATCATGTTGTCATCCCCAAAGGGCGACCGACTCCACTATGCACTCCAGATCCACTTCGCCGCCTCCAACAACGTCGCCGAGTATGAAGCCCTTGTGCATGGCATCCGGCTTGCCAAGGAACTCGGCATCCGGCGCATCCGGTGCTATGGAGACTCGGACCTGGTGGTGCAGCAGTGCTCCGACGAGTGGGACGCCCGCGACTCCAACATGGGAAGCTACCGCTTCCTCGTATAGAAGCTGTCCGGGTCCTTCGAGGGCTGCGAGTTCCTCCACGTCCCGTGCACGGAGAATGAGGCGGCCCACACGCTCGCCATGATCGCCTCGTCCCGACATTCCATCCCGCCCGGAGTCTCCCTCGAGCACCTGCACAAGCCGTCCGTCAAGCCGTCGCCGGACTCCGAGTCCATCCACGTTCCATACGACCCGACCGCATCTCAACCCGGCCCGGGGACTGCCGAACCCGGCCCGGGGGCTGCCGAACCCGGCCCGGGGGCTGCTCAGCTCAACCCGTCCACCGTCGCCCCAGACCCGGCCATCGCCATCCCCGACCCAGGGGCTGCTCAACCCGGCTCAGGGGCTACCGACTCAGAACCTGCCCTGGTGGCCTTCTTCGCCGTGCTAAAAGCTCCGTCTTGGGCCCTGCTAATCTCAGAGTTCCTAGAGAACGGGGTTCTCCCAATGGATGAGACTGAAGCCCAGCAAGTGCAACGTCGGGCGTCCACCTACAACATCATCAACAACGAGCTCGTCAAGCACAGCTCCACCGGCGTGTTCCAGCGCTGCATCGACATCCTCCTCGACATACACCAGGGCGAATACGGGCACCACGCAGCATCGCGATCCCTGGTGGCCAAGGCGTTCCGCCACGGTTTCTACTGGCCCACGGCCCTCCAAGATGCCGAGTCGCTCGTTCTCAAGTGTGAGGGATGCCAGCGCTTCAGCAAGAACAACCACCAGTCGGCGTCAGCACTCCGCACCATTCCTATCGACTGGCCTTTCGTGATCTGGGGACTTGACATGGTGGGACCCTTCAAAACTGCTCAAGGCGGCATGACGCACCTGCTGGTGGCGGTGGACAAGTTCACCAAGTGGATTGAAGCACGACCAATCAGGAAAATGGAGGGGCCAACAACCGTCCGGTTCATCAAAGACATAGCAGTTCGCTACGGCATGCCGAACAACATCATCACGAACAACAGCACCAACTTTGCCAAGGGCGCGCTCGAGCAATATTGTTCCGTCTCCGGCATCCGCCTCGACCTGGCCTCCATTGCACACCCACAGGTCAACGGGCAGGTCGAGCGGGCCAATGACCTCATCCTATCTGGCATCAAGCCACAGCTCATCGAGCCACTCATCCGCTCACCCGGCAGCTGGCTGGACGAGTTATCGGCCGTTCTCTGGAGTCTCCGAACCACGCCAAACCGGTCGACCAGGTTCACCCTGTTCTTCCTCGTCTATGGAGCCGAAGCCATCATCCCGACCGACGTTGAGTTCGACTCGCCGCGTGTCACGATGTACACCGAAGTCGAAGCCAAAGAAGCCCGCGAAGACGGCATCGACCTACTCGAAGAATCCCGCCTCCTGGCGCTCAGCTGTTCGGCCATCTACCAACAAGGCATGAGGCACTACCACAGCAAGAAGATCAAGCCCCTCACGTTCTACGAGGGCGACCTCGTCCTCCGACTCGTCCAAGAGCAAGCTGGCTAGCACAAGCTGTCCCCTCCATGGGAGGGGCCATTCATCATGAGCCGGGCCTTGCGTGACCGCAACACCTACTACCTCATCGACGCACGCAAGTCAAACAAGCGCAAGAGAGATGCTGCTGGTGAAGAAATGACCCGACCGTGGAACGCGGAACTCCTCCGCCCGTTTTATAGTTAGCCGCACGAGTGTATGTATCGTCGCCTTTTGTAAATGCATGAAACTATGGGGTCCCCGAATGAGACTCGGGGGCTGCCTTATGTTGACCAAATTATTGTGTCCCTACTTTTTTGCACCACTATGATCCTGAACCCGGCCACCAGTCCGACTCGCTCAACCTGGGGGCTCGGGGCCTAGCCGGCTTGATCGCCACCCCGCCACCTTACTTGGTGATTCCTGATGCACCAAGGATGCCACGGCCCTTGACTTTGCCCTAAGCCACAGACCCGGCTTCGATTGTCGGCTGGCAAGCACAACGGGCCAGAACTCCAGCGCGCTCCAAACGCCATGTGAAAGGCAGCCGGGTCGACCAACACGGCCCGTCACTCAAAAAATAAAAATAAACAGCCGCACGACCGGCTGCTCGCCAACCGGCTCCGCCGAGTTGCCGCCAGCCGGCCCAGTGGGTGTTTCGCTCGCGCTCAACATTTTGAAAAACCTAAGTACTATGCGCTCCTCTCGAAGAACCGAACTCCTTGTCACGGACCGGAGCCTTGGCCGTCTGACTCGCGGGGGGGGGGAGGTTTGAGAAAGGAAAAAGCGCTAGAAATCGGTTCAAAAAATGAAAAGCAAGGGTAAAAACATTCACGACATACACACATAAATATTTAAAGGCCCATGGACCAAGTTCATTACACCCAGAACCCCCCAGTGGGTGGGTGGACCTGCTACCTAACAAATTCTACCAAGGCATGTCAGGCATCTCCAGCGCCGGGTTGCGACATCGATGGTCCTCCCCTGGCGGCCTTCGGGTCCAGCGAGGTGCCAGTGTCCTCCTCGGCGCCCCCATCGCGGTAGATGCCCGTCTTCTTGGAGCTACCCTCCGGGTCATGAAGAAGCAGGCTGTAGTCGTCGCCGGCTACGACCCGCCACCTTCCAGTGGAACTCGTCGTGGAAGGCGAACTCGGAGATGTAGCTAGCCCAGGAGGCAATCCGGCCAGCTTGCTCCTGCAACAGCTGCTCCCCAGCCAGCCCTCTGGCCCATCAGCGCGTCCTGCTGCAGGTCCGGATGCGAAGACAGCGTGAACCGGAGCGCCATCTCGGCACCGACATGAGTGGCGGAGATGTGCCACTCATGAAGCCGGTCCGGCCCCATCTCCAGCCAATGCTCCAGCTGCGTGAAGCAGTTCGGCTCAACAGAGCCCGGCCAAAGGGCCGTCGTCATCGCTGTGCCGGCCTGGGACAGCTGCCCCATCTGCTCCCCCAGGACCCGCGGGTGGGCCTTGGCGGCAATCATGATTTCCGGGAAGGTCCACGCGACCTGCAGGTCCATCCCGGATCCGACGACTCCCGACGGGTCGCGCTGGAAGCGAATGGCTTCCTCCACTAGCCGATGTGTCTCTGGGAAGGCCCTTGCCAGAAAACCAAGCAAGTTAGGAAAAAGGACAACAAAGACAAAAATCTGGATCCCAGCCCGGCAAAACCCAAGAAAAACACTTACTAGAGAAGGATTCTTCCAGGTGCTGCGCTTCAAGCAACGTACCGTGCTGCTCCCGATCAATGGTGCGGTCGCGCTCCTGGAGCGCCTTCTCTAAGTCGGCCGCCTTGGCAAGGGCCGCCTACAACTCAACGTCCTTGTCATTGGTCGCCTTCTCGGTTGCCTCATGACGATGGGCCTCATCCTGACGGCCCCCCTCCGCCGTGGCAGCCTGCTCCCTCAGGCGCTCCACCTCGGCCTGGAGCCGGCCCTTGTCGTCGGCCAGCCTGCCATGTTGCTGGTCCGCCTCGACCAGGGTCTGCTGCGCCTCGACCACCTTGGCGGCCTCCGCCTTCAGGAGCTCCACCTCGGCCTCGAGGTGGCTCTTATGGCCCGCCAGCTGCTCCCGCAGCTGGTTGGCCTCGTCAAGCAACCACCGGGCCGCTGCCACCTCCGCCCTCGCCTGCGCCACCTCGACACCAAGACGGCCGACGTAGGCTACAAGCCGGTCATAGTGATGACCGGCCCGGAGCAGCCGGGTCTACCGGAACAACACCTCGGCTACAAAAGGAAGATTAAGGAAAGGAAAAGGCAAGACTTAAGATTTGGCCCAGCTGTCCGAAATCTTGGGGGCTACACCCAGTGGGTGTGCTAGCGCGCCCCCACTAGAGAAGAACATGAAGATACCTGCGGCAACGCGAAGCTCCTCCTCCTTGGCGGCGAGCTGCTCCTTGAGCTCTCGGTATTTTCCCAGGAGGCGGTTGAAGGCACCGACTCGATAGGCGTCGAGTTGCTGAAAAGGTCGGGAGTCAGAACAAGAACAACATTCTAAAGATTCAACCCAACTACTACATAGTTGGCCCGAACCTCGGGGGCTACACCCAGCGGGTGCGCTGGCACGCCCCCACAAAGGAGAAGTTGCAAAAGAAGCTTACCAACATCGCACGCTCCAAGTCCCGCGTCCGCTCCACCTCGGCCTGGGCGAAGGCCTCAAGACGGTCCCTCCGTCCGCGCAGACGGCGACTGACGGCGTCCATCGCTGCCTCCTCCTGGGTATGAGGCCCGAAGACTAGGGCGCTCCCGATCCGCGTTGGCTGCGATGCGGCGGCCCGACGCCCTCCCTGCCGGGGCACCAGGGCATGCTCCCCGCTGGCCCCTCTTGACGCGGCCAGATCTTCCTCCGGTGCCCTCTCCGGCGCCGCCGCCGACCCGGACGCCGGGGTGCCCTGTGTCGCCGCCACCAGCCCAGACGCCGGGACGGCCTGTGACGCCACCACCGGCTCAGTAGCCGGGGTGGCCTGCGGCACCTCCACCCGCGGTGCCTCCTCCAACACCAGCGGCGTCCCTTGCGTTGCCGCCCGTGGCGCCTCCTCCAAGACGGCGCCATCGCCGCCTCCATCGGCTCCCACCCGCTCGACAGCGTCGACCCGCGGCGGGGTGTCGTCCTCCACCTCCATGACCTCCTGGTCGAGGATCACAACGTCAGCACGGCCTCCATGGCCGCGCTCCCTCACCGACGACGGCTCCAAGACCATCGCCGCCACCACCGAGCCCTTCGGCATCTCGCGCTCATGCTGCCGCAGCGTCGGTCCAAGCCCGGACCGACGCCGCCTCCAACTCCGCCTTGGCCCTGTTCCTATCCCACTAGGCCAGGCCTTCGGCGTCGGTCGGGTCTAGGCCGAGGTTCGGGTCGGCCCGCTCCTCCTCCTCGACTCGGTCGACGGGTTCGGACTGGCTCCTGCGGAACATGACCTCCTCGGCAGCCGCGGCATCCGCCCCCGCCCTAGCCAGCACGATCGGTGACTTGAAGAAGAATTCAGAATGAGCATAAGCAAAACCGGCTCGACCCTTCGGACGACAAACAGGAGAAGAAACTCACCCTGTCAGGACCGGGATGGAGGCCGGCCTCCCATGCCCGGCACCGCGCTTCCTCTTGGACGACCTCATGCTCCCGGCCGGGTCCGCCGCGCGCTTCGGGGCCCAGGGCCACGGCGTGACGCTATCCTTCCCTTGCGGACGGCTCGGCCCCACTCCGCATGACGACCCGACTCCGCCCGCATCGCCGCCTCCTCCGCCCAATGCCACTACATCAGCAATCGGCGTCAACATCGCCCGCACCGTGTCGCGTCTGACCGCTCAAGAAGCACAAAAGAAAAAACAAGACTCACCCGCGCGACGCCCGACGCCGGCGTCGACCTCGGCCTCCTCCTACCCTTTGTGGGCCGCAGGCTCCTCCGACGCCACCCGCACCACCTGCGATGGAGCCCGGGCGTAAGGGTGTCGGATGGCGTTCAGAAGCACCTCCCGTGTCGCGTCCGGGCAAACAAGGAGATGCGCGGCAGCAAAATAAGGAGACCAAATTCTCATCAGTGGCGCCGGATTTGACTGGCTATACGGCGCCTTGCCGAACAGCCAGTCCTCCCCAAGGTTGGCCTTGGAGATGTTGTTCACTCGGCACGAAATCTGCTCCGCCGACAGGCGCGCCGCCCCCATGCGATTGGGGTCTTGGAGACCGGCCATATCGCCAATAAGGCAGGTGGACCGCTACAATGGGAGGACCCAGCGCGCGATAAACACGGTGATGAGGTTGTTGCCGGTGAGCCCCTCTCGTGTCTTCATCACTGCTACCCGCTCGCAGAGATTGAGAATCTCCTACGACGGGTGCCTGGGGGAGTAGCCCCAGTTCATCTTCGCTCGCGGCGGCGCGATGGCGAAGGCCGGAAGGTTGATGCGATCCGCACCCAAGTTGCGGACATAGAAGAAGTAGTTCTGCCATTTCTTGGCAGAATCCTCCAGCGGAATCTTGGGGCAGTCCGCCCTCGGCCGCTTCGAGATAACGGCAGCGTCGCATTCGGCGAACTCTCCGGTCGTCGGTCCCTGCTGCTTCAGGGAGAAGAAGCGTGCCCAGAGGTCGATCGTAGGCTCGACCCCCTAGATACCCCTCGCAGAGGGTAACGAAGCCCGAAAGCTGGAAGATGGCGCCCGCGTCGAGATGGTGAGGCTGGAGCCCGAAGAACTCCAGGAACGTGCAGAAGAAGGTGCTCGCCGGAAGCCCAAATCCGAGCTCGAAATGCGTGAGGAAGACCACACGTTCCATCGCCTGGGGCTGTGGCCTCTGCTCGCCGCACGGCAGGTGGACGATGACGGGACGCACAGAGATGGGCGATGTCCTTGACGGTGACGGTCGAACCCATCCAAGAGCCCGACGGCAGCGCCATCGATGAAGACGAGAAAGGAAGAAAGAAGATACACGACGGCGAGGTTCTGCTCGAAGCAATGGGCATCGCAGTGCGGTGGTCGCAAGAAGCAGAGCAAGAGCAAAGAGGCAGGAGGGCGTGAGCGAGAAGAATGTTCGCCACCCCCCTTGCCCCCAATTTATAGCCCTCGGTTTGAACGTGGGGGAGTGGGATCGTCTGCGCTCGCCTTTCTCACTACCCCACAATAAGTGCGCACATGTGCATGCAATAATTGCACAAGGAAGAGCAACCGGCCCCCGGACGCCGTAATAAATCCGGACGCATGGGCCAAGGGTGCACTGCAGCGGGCCCCAACCCGTCGACCAGTCCCATGACGCGTGTGGCCTGTCAGGCCCCTCTGACTTTCGGGCACCATGTGGCGCCCACGCGAAGCCCAAGGGATCGCCCCAAGATTCAATGGGCTCCTCGATTCCCGCCACCGCCAGGATGCCGCGATCCGGTTTCCGAAAAAACCGGCATGCAGTGGGTGTTGCCGGACCCGGCGCTCGCAGAATTCGCCTTTCTTAAGGGGGAAACTACGAAGGCTCACTCATCCGAAGACGGCGGACCTTCACAGCTTCGGGGACTACTATCGGGGGATGAACCCCGGGCAGGCAACGGAACCCGAATCCTTTTCAAAAATAATGGGGCCGGCGTCGCCCCTCAAGCCGACACGTGCTTGGCCGGGTCGCTCGACCCGGCCAAACCCCGCAACCCGGCCAAACTCTCCCACCCGGCCAGGCACCTCGACTCGGCCTCGACGATCAGTACAAGATAGCCGAACCCAGCACGACCAAGGCTTCCTCAACAAGACAGCTCCACCCGTGGCGTGTTCCACAACCCAGCCACGGGTCAGCTCCCGTCCCATCCAGGCTGTACGATGGGACGAGTCTTCAGCCACTGATGACCAAGGCAACAGTGCCCCGGCCATACCTCTGGTCAGCCGGAGCGTGGCAATAGTGCTCCTCACCTACCCGCTGACCAGGGCCGGCGTGGCTATAGTTCCCCGTCGTCACCGCTAACCACAGCAAGTGGCGACCTGACAGAGCACCACTGTACACGACTAGACTCGGCCATGCCCTAATGATCGACAAGACGGTGCACAGTCCCCCTAGGCATGCAGGGCCCGCACCTAGGGGAACCCAGCAAACCACATGCCCCCAACGGGTCCCAGCCCGAGTCCCTAGACGCCGACAACCCGGGCCCACCCACTTGTAACATTACCACTGTACCCCGGGGGTTGGCCTATAAAACCCCCAGGAGCCCTCGCATACACGGGCAAGTAGAGAAGTAAGCAAGCAGGAAAGCATAGAGAAACTAGCCACCACACAGTAGAATCCACCCGAGGAGAAGGAGCATCCTAAGCCTTGGCCAGCCTTCCTTCCTCCTCCATACAGCTCTAGGAGCAACCTTGTACTATTTCGTATCAACCACACTCGGCAGAACTAGGGGTGTTATCTCTCCGAAGAGCCCCGAACCTGGGTATGTCTTGCGTCCCGCAATCGCTCATACCAACCCTGCCTCTAGAGCTCACCAGTGCCCTCGAGCCTCCTACTCTCTTTAGCCATCCCATGGCATCTGCCGTGCGCCCACCATGATAGGGATGATGCAGCCCATGGGGCGCCCCCAAACTGAACGAACTAGAGAGATATCACCTGGTACCGTCACTGAAGAGATGTCAGGGTAGCAGAAGACGCGCGCTGCTGGAGTCGTTCCTCACGAACCGCCTTGGCCCCAAGCCTCGAGAGTCCCAGGGGGCCCGGGCGGCTCCTGAGGATGCACCTCCGTCTCCATCAGGGCCGCCTGGTGCCTAGCCTCGCGAGCCTCCCGGGCGTCCCTTGTGCAGCGTTGCAACGCCACAGCTGCGCCCGGTAGGACGAAAGGCATGCAGACGTAGCTGTGGGGTGGACCCTCGCATCGGCCGACACGAGACGGCCAGAAGAGCTGCCGAGATGCGGCCCTGTTGAGACCTAGGATGTCGATGCAGACATGGAACCCCTTACCCTCACCAGGGCAGCAAGCCGCGCCTCGCGGTAGGCGGCGGTCGCCTTGCAGAACCCTTGCCTCTTGAATCTCCTCGATTGCCTTGCTAATGAACTCCTAAGCGTCTGGAGCCTTCCGCCTTCCACCTTCTCCTGGGAAGCATGCTCTAAAGCGCGCCTACACATGGTGCGCGAGCACCTCCCTCGTGACTTTGGCTAGGTCTGAGGCCCTCCCGAGGAGAGCCCCCGAGCCCAGCCTAAGAGGGGCATCGGGCGCGCCTTCCAATGCGATAGGTGAAGGTGCCCCGTCCGGGGATACCAGGATCAGCACGGCATCCTCGGGCGATGCTTCCTCATGAGATCCCTGACCCAGCTGCAGCTTCTTTGTCTTGGGGGCGATCTTAGGAGGGAGGACGCCGCCCCCATCTTCAGGGTTCTCGACTGCTGCAGCCTGGTAGGCACGCTCGAGGGAGCACACCGCGCCCTTTTCCTGGCATGCGACCATGATGCCGCCACCGCTTCCTGGCATCTTGAGGACGTTGTAGCCATGGTGCATCGCTGCCATGAACTTGGCCAGTGATGGGTGCCCTAGGATGGCGTTGTACGGCAGGCGAATGTTGGCGACGTGGAAGTCGATGAGCTCGGTGTGGTAGTTGTTGCGTTCGCCGAAGGTGACAGGGAGGCAGACCTGCCCTATCGGGTGTGTGGGACCGTCGGTCACTCCTGATAATGGCTTGGTTGGCTGAAGCTGGTAGTACGGCACTTGGAGCCTGTCGAACGGTTGAACAGATAGGGCGTTGAGTCCCGCTCCACCATCGATGAGAGTCTTGGTGATGACCACGTTGCTGATGACGGGTGAGCAAAGCATGGGGAGCACGCCGACAGTGGCTCCGCACTTGAGCTGGTCTGAGGAGCTGAAGGTGATGGCACATTTGGACCATCTGAGCGGGCGAGTTGCTTCAGGCTTGGGGAGCACTGCGTTCACCTCGCGCGTGAACTGCTTGAAGATGCGGTGGGAATCCGGGGCATGTGAGCCGCCCAGGATGCAGGCAATGGCCCGAGGCTCCTAGAATCCACTAGCCCCCTCGTCCTGGTGATGATCTTTGTTCCTTCTTGGTGGTGGAGGCAGTGGAGGAAGACCGGCATTGCCCTAAGGGCAATCCTCACGAGGCTGCTCCCTCCAGGTGCCCTCGCGAGGCTGGCCCTGCCAACGATTCTCCTGAGGATGGTCGCGCCACTCCTGGTGATGGTCGCATCCGTCCCAGCGCCCTCCACCTCGGCCACCTCTGCGGCCGTAGCCTCGATCGCTGTGCTCGGGGCGTCGACCAAGGCTCCCGTCACAGAGGCCCCTGAGCTCTTGGTAGTCATTGGTGTTGTGCTTGTGGACGTTGTGAAAGACATAGAATGGTCGATTGCTCTTGGACGACTCGGGGAGGTCGCAGCTGTAAGTGCATCTAGTGCCACCCCTAGTTGGTTTTGGAGTATTGACGAAAAACTTGGTTGAGGGACTAATGTGTTTGTGAGAATTGCAGGATAACACAGGTTGTAGTCACATATTGATTCGGTTTACCTACTAGAGATGACCCCTAAAAATGTGTGAAGGCAATGGTGGTCTGTGAAGATATTCACATTGAAGACTATGACATGAGAACACATCTCATGAAGACTATGGAGTACGAAGACATACTTGTTTCGGAGTTTCCTTTTCTTCTTTGTTGAGTCATAGGAACCACCGTACTGTTAAGTGGGGTCCAAGTGAATAAAGTCAGAGTGACTCAAGTGATGCTCAACCAAATCATATGTCTTCAAGCGAAGACAATGAGAGCAAATCTTATTCAGAGCTGGATGAGTCAGCTTTACTTGTAGCCCAAGTCAAGCTACTGCGTGTGTTTTAAATTTGACCGTTGGACACGTGTCAGTTCCTTAGTGACCCAGGGTCATTTTGGACAAATCAGGCCGGGTTGCCTGCTGGCTATAAATAGCCCACCCCCTACACCATAAATTGTAGGCTGCTCAGAGTTAGTGCACGACTTTTGTCGTTTGAGAGAAACCCACCACCGAAGCATTTGAGAGAGAAACCCTTGCGAGGACAAAGCCCAAAACACCCAGAGCCAAAGAGTGTTAGGCATCACTGAAGTCTTTCTGTCCGCGTGATCTGAAGACTTATTACACTTGAGGACTGTGAATCCTCTAGCCGTTTAGGCATCGCGTTCTGAGCATCCAAGAGTCATTGTGGATTGCCGGTGAACGAAGTCTATGAAGGTTTGGAAGTCTCCCTTTAAGACTTACCAGAGTGATTGGGCGAGGACGAAGTGTTCTTGGCTCAAGGGGAATAAGGTGAAGATGCGGTCTTCTGAGTTGATTCTTAGCCTCCCTAATAAGACGTACAGTTGTCACAAGAACTGGAACTGGTCCAACAAATCCTTGTCCTCTTTGAGCAACTGGTTCTATCTTTCACCTCTCTTTACTTAAAGTCTGTCTTCGTGAAGTAATTGCCCATTTGTCTGATCTGATGGACTTCACTGTGTGAAGACTATTTACTGTTTGGCTTCATACTCTTCCATCCTGATCCTTACTACCTAGCTGTTGATAGTCTTCATGCTTTCACTTCATTGCTTACTTGACTATGGCTTGTCTAGTGTAGTCTACCTTCCGCTGCATATCAATAGGTTCATTTCTATTGTTTGTCTTCAAAGCACCCATGTTTTGAAGACTTTCATAAAAATTGCCTATTCACCCCCCTCTAGTCGAATACTAGCACTTTCAATTGGTATCAGAGCAAGGTGATCCCCTGTTCTGTGTGATTCACTTTAACCACCTGGAGTTTAGCTATGTCAACTGCAGGGATAATCAAGATCTCTGCTGCGTGCCCTGTCTTCGCTGGCACTGATTACCCCTACTGGAAGAATAAGATGCATATGCATCTTGAAGCCATTGATGTCGACCTTTGGTATGTCGTCAAGAACAACGTTCCCAAGGTCGGTGAAGGCGTTACTGCTGCTGATGTCAAGAGGTTCATTGAACTGGACTCGACTGCCAAGAACATTATCTATGGTCATCTTACCAAAGGAAAGTATGGTCGTGTGAGTGCACTGGAAACTGCGAAGCTAGTCTTAGACTGGCTCTCCAAGGCCAGCGAAGGTGTCTCCACCCAGAGAGATTCAAGGATCAGTGTTCTTTGCAATCTCTTCAACCGCTTCAAGAGAAATGATAATGAGAATGTCCAGCTCACATTCGATCGCCTCACTGATATCACAAATGAGCTTCATGCACTCGGCGCCACTGAGATCACTAAGCACAAAATCGTCAAGACACTTCTGAGATCACTTGACAGCTCTTTGACACCCTGGCTCTGATGATTCAAGAACGCCCTGACTACAAGACTCTCGATCCGTCTGACATACTTGAGAGGCTCAACACACATGAGTTCTAGCTATCTGAGAAAAGAGATATATATGGTCCCAACTATGGACGAACTCGTGCTTTGAAGGCAAAGGTTGTTTCCTCATCTGAAGAAGAATCTAACTGTGTTCTGGGGATCCTGAAGATATTGGAAAGGAGCTTTCTATGCTTGTGAAGAAGTTCCAGAAGTTCACTAATAAGAAAGACTTCAGAAAGTCTTCAAGATCTAGCTCTAGAAATGATGAAGCTTCCTCTCATGATCACAAGAAGAGAACATGCCACAAGTGCAAGAAACCTGGTCACTACATCTCTGAGTGTCCACAGTGGGATAATGAGACAAAGAAGAAGAATAAGAGCAAGGAATATGATTCTGATGACAAGAAGAAGAAATCCTCAAAGTCTTCTTCCAAGTCTTCGTCGGAGTCTTCATCACACAAGAAGAGCTCATCAAGCAAGGCTCATGCGTTTGTTGGAAAGTAGATGGATTCAGAGGAGGAGTCTGCATCTGAGGAGGTGGAGGTGGAGTCTGAAGAGGAATCTGATTCTGGAGTAGCAAGCCTGGCTCTAGCTTCTGCGTATGTCGCCAAGTCCATCTTCAACACTGAAGACAATGGCCTCGTCACCAACGCTCATGCCAAGGATGAGGATGAGTCTTCTCCCACCTACTGTTTCATGGCACGTGGTGCCAAGGTAAACTCATGCGATGCTTACTTTCAAACATCATGTGAAGATGACTCCAAATGTGAATCTAAACCTAGCTACAAAACACTTGCTAACATTGCAACTGAACAACAGAATGCTATGGAACATATTCAAAAGTTGCTAGACAAAAGCGATGACCTGTTGGACGCAGAAATGACCCGAACTCAGTCCTTAATTGAAGACATTAAAAATCTTCATGTTAAGTACAAGGAACTTGAAAGTCATCATGAAACACTCTCAACTACTCATGAAAATCTCTCCTATGATTATCTTCAAAGGAAACAAGAGCTTGAGAAATTGATATCGCCTCATGAAGATCTTCAAAAGGAGAACGAGTCACTCCGCGCTCAACAGATCAGTTCTGCTCAGGAAGGATTTCAACCACCATGTCTAAAATG
This sequence comes from Triticum dicoccoides, assembly GCF_002162155.2. Taxonomy (NCBI): domain Eukaryota; kingdom Viridiplantae; phylum Streptophyta; class Magnoliopsida; order Poales; family Poaceae; genus Triticum; species Triticum dicoccoides. The sequence goes on along the minus strand of NC_041387.1, from coordinate 609,353,349 downwards.
CCTTGAGCATGATAATGCTATCTCTGTTGCTAAATGTTCTACTGCTGCTACTGTTGCAATATCTTCAACTGCTAATGTGGTAACTAACCCCTCTGCTGAGGATAACACTACTATTGCTGATGAGAATGCCAGGTTGAAGACATTGCTTGAGACAGGAATGTACAAAAGTCTCAAAGGGCATTAGACAATATGTGATGTCCTCAAAAACCAGATTTTGAACCGAAACCCTAGGAAAGAGGGTGTTGGGTTTGAGAGGAAAATGAATGTTGATGGTTCATATTGGATGCCTGAGCAGTACCCCAAAACCACTTGGGTTGCTGCAAAGGGACCTTCAGTGGACCCATCTACCTTATCTGGCTTCTCTTGTGCTAACCCAATTATCATTGATGAATCCCTTGATGCTAACTATAAACTGTTTAGAAATCAGAATGGGGAAGTGTTTGCCAGGTATATTGGTACTAACTACAAGAATGGACCACCTCTTAAAAAGAGCTGGGTACCCAAAAGTTGTCTTGAAAAACTTATCATGAATGTCATCATGACACCACCTGGGAAAAAGACAAACCCCAGACCAAAGGCTTCATATGGTCCAAAGGCTTCATACAAATAGAGGACTCACCAGAGTCACCCTAACACCAATGTTTTGATGGGAAATCATACTCATACTTATGAATATGAGCCTGTTACGTCAAACCGCTATGTTCATAAGACCAAGAACTTTTTTGCTTATTCTTATGAGTATTATTCACCTCCTGCAAGGCTATTTGCTAGGGCTCCAAAACCAAAGTTCCTAGATGCTGCACTTAGACTCATTGCTTCTAAGCCACCCCTGAAGATGTGGGTGGTTAGGAAAACTTAACTCTCTTTTGCAGGGAAAGGTCTCCAGCCGGAAATCAAAGGTGTCTGGTGCTTATGCTGGGGACCTTAAACATCTTGTGGGACGCAAGATAAAATGTCCAAATGGTCTTACTATGTACTTCATCCCGGTATTCCTTGACAATCATCCTATTTATCCTAACCAAGATCTGAACTTTCATATTCCGCTTGTTCGTCAAATGTTTCTACTTCACAATACCCTTGGTGAAGCCTATCCCCCAAACTATACTGTAGGATATGACACCAAAGGCTTCAGAATGGATTATGGATAGTGGATGCACTAACCACATGACTGGTGATCAAAGTCTTCTGATGGATTCAACCCTTCGCCCATCTATCAAAAGCTTCAGATTGCTGGATCTGGCATCGGAGGCCAGGACATGCTGGCATGAGGAACTTGTACACTCTCGCGAAGAAGAAGCATGTCGTGGGCATCGAGGGCGTCAAGTTCAAGAAGGATCATCTGTGTGGTGCTTGTGAAGATGGGAGGATGACTAGGGCCAAGCATCCCTCAAAGACAATCATGACAACATCACGACCCTTCGAGTTGCTTCACATGGACTTATTCGGCCCTACTCACTACTCTACTCTTACTACCACTGCTTGTCTCTGTGGCTTCGGCATTGTTGATGACTACTGAAGATATACATGGGTGCATATAATCCTCTACAAGAATGAAGTGCAGGATGTCTTCAGACGATTCGCCAATCGTGCCATGACAAACTATGTCATCAAGATCAAGCACACCAGAAGTGAAAACGGCACATAATTCAAGAACACCGGCCTCGACGCTTATCTTGATACACTGGGCATCATTCATGAGTTCTCAACTCCTTACACACCTCAGCAGAATGGCATCATGGAGCGCAAGAATAGAACCCTCATTGAGATGGTTCGGACGATGCTTGATGAGTACAAGACTCCAAGGAAGTTTTGGCCTGAAGCCATTGATACTGCATGCCATGTCATCAACCGTGTTTATCTTCACAAGCTTCTAAAGAATACATCATATGAGCTACTAACTGGTAACAAGCCAAACGTCAGTTACTTCAGAGTATTTGGTTCTAGGCGCTGGATCAAGGATCCACATCACACTTCGAAATTTGCACCGAAAGCACATGAAGGTTTTATGCTTGGCTACGGAAAGGATTCGCACTCCTACAGAGTCTTCAACCTCTTTCACTATAAAGTGGTTGAAACTGTGGATGTGCGGTTCGATGAGACTAACGGCTCGCAAAGAGAGCACCTGCCAAATGTGCTAGATGAAGTCCCTCCTAGTGAATCTATCAAGCTTATGGGTACTGGAGAAATCATACCTTCAGAAGCTCAGGCTGAAGAAGAAATCATCATCGCACCAAATCAACCCTAAGACAATGCTCAGCCTGAAGCTAATGTTGAAGCTGAAGACAATGATCTGCAAGGGCAAAATCTTCGTCCAGTTCATCCCCGTGTTGCAAATGAAGTACAAATTAAGAAGATAATTGATAGCATCAATGCACCTGGTCCACTCACTCGTTCTAGAGCAACGCAGCTAGCAAATTTCTGTGGGCACTTTGCATTTGTCTCTATATCTGATCTTAAGAAAGTTGCTAAAGAATTCATGGAACCTGAATGGATTCAAGCTATGCAAGAAGAGCTTCATCAGTTCGAGGTGAACAGTGTATGGGAATTGGTCAAGTGTCCTGATCCTCGCAAGCACAATATCATAGGCACCAAATGGATCTATCGCAACAAACAACATGAGCATGGTCAAGTTTTCAGAAACAAGGCTCATCTAGTTGCTCAAGGTTACACTCAAGTAGAAGGGATTGACTTCGATGAAACATTCGCTCCAGTGGAAGGCTTGAAGCCATTCGCATACTGCTAGCCTATGCCAACCATCACAACATTCTTTTGTCCCAAATGGAAGTGAAGAGTGCCTTTATCAATGGCAAGATTGAAGAAGAAGTGTATGTTGCACCACCACCTAGTTTTGAAGACCCAAAACATCCTGACATGGTATACAAGCTCAACAAGGCACTGTATGGCCTCAAACAAGCTCCTCACGCTTGGTATGACACACTCAAAGACTTCCTGAAGAGCAAAGGCTTCAAACCTGGTTCTCTAGATCCTACACTCTTCACGAAGACATATGCCGGTGAACTGTTTGTGTGCCAAATCTATGTGGATGGCATTATCTTCAGCTGCACTAACAAGAGATACAACGATGAGTTTGGGCACATGATGCAAGAGCAAGAATATCAGATATCAGATGTCTATGATGGGTGAGCTGAAATTTTTCCTCGGTCTTCAAATCCGCCAGCAGAGCAATGGCATCTTAATATCTCAAGAAAAATACCTCAAAGATTGCCTGAAGCAGTTTGGAATGAAAGACTGCAAAGGATACACGACGCCAATGCCAACCAAAATTCATCTGGGCCCTATCAACAAGGGTAAAGAGTTCGATCAAAAGGTATGACGCTCCATGATTGGTTCTTTACTTTACTTATGTGCATCTAGGCCAGATATACTGCTTAACGTTTGCATGTGTGCTTGATTCTAAGCGGCACCAAAGGAGTTGCATCACCTAGCAGTGAAGCGAATACTTTGATATTTGGCTTACACCCCAACAATAGGATTATGGTATCCAAAGGGCTCAACATTTGGTCTGAGCTAAATATCTTAGAATCCTCAAATGTCCTGTAATTGGACACACATCCTAACACTTATGCATGTTGATGATTTAGATGTGCAACACACGAAGTAACATATATCTTCAATCAATGAAGACATACACTCAAAGTGTGAATACATTAACGTGGAATTTGACTTCAGAGCGCCACGATAATTGTGCGCCATGTCTGGGTATAATACTTCCTATACGATGGGTGTCGCCACCATCAAATTCTTATTGAAGTGTTTCTCTTGGTGTCATGGTTGCATAGTCTTCGCATTTGGTTTGTCTTCAACATTGATTTGTCTTCAAGGTTTATCTTCGCAATGCTGAGTTGGTCTCTCTCTCTCTCTATATATATATATATATTATATATATATATATATTTGTGTTCTGTCCTCTACAACATTCACTTAGATCTATGTCTTCAATCTTGAATCTTTACTGATCTAAGTGAATGTGATCGGACCCTAACCTATTCTGTGCTTCTTCCTCAAATTATCTCTGTCCAAATCATATGCATTCTATTGAAACATGTCGATTATCTTCTCGGAATCCTTGCCAGTAGAAGACAAAGTGACAAACATTTAAATCTATTTTTAATGCTATATCCTTATTTCCTGAAAACCGGAGAAGCCGGAACGACCACCCGACAATTGAGGTGTGCGTGGGAACATGGACCAACTTTCAATGAGTTGCATGCATGCCACGTGTCCCACAGATGTGAACCGCCAGGGGCACCTGCGTAATTGCGCTGCGCCGCCCTCCTTCTTCTTATAAGTACTCCCCCTTGCGGTCAATATCTGTTCTTCCACCCTCGCTACCTCGCTCAAACCCTAGCGCCTCCAATAGCTTGCGTCGACGCCAGAGACGAAGCACTTAGTTGCCGTGACTTCTTCGACGCCGTCCTCACACCAGTCGCGGACCTCGTCCTCTCCGCCGCCGCCGTAGGTGTCTTCCGCTGCCAAGTTAGGGCGCGGGAGATTGAACTGCTCGGCCTCTCTTCCAACCTTGTCTAGCAGTTCGTTTGTAGTAATTAAATCTTACTTTTTACTTCCTTTTTGATCCGTCAAATCCATCCACTTCAATCAAAAGTGGGTTCTTCACTTCCAAATATGGATATATCCTCACCTGCATCTCATATTATGCCAAGTATATTCACTTATACTTCATAATTAGTTAGATTCCTCACTTGTACTTATTCATGGATTCGTACAAATCTGGAACCAACTCTCTTCAAATAAGTGAATGTCTTCGCACTATGAGGTTAATGTCTTCTAAACTGATTTATCTTCAAAATCTTCTGAGAATGCATATGACCTCTTCCCCTACCCTCGCATCTCTAATGCTGTCATAGGTACATGTCCGTGGGAGAATCCCTTGGTTCTCATAGTCTGCATTCATTTGCAGAATGCTTACAGCGTCACATCGAATCTCCTGAAGCCAGTTCTTGTCTTACTAGCAGACGGAAGCCTTTCACGGAAAGGTGGTAGGCAACACCATGGCAACATTGCACTGGATTTGCCTCCTGATTTGTATGAACTGTACAAGTCAAATCCTGCGGAAATTTACACCCAGCACAAGAACCGGATTCAGTGGATCAGAAGATATTGGGCTGAGGAATGGTTCAAATACAGGTTTGTAACACCTGAATATGCTGAAAAGAATGCCATCAAGCGCCCATGGGGTGACTGTATGTACCGCGGCTTGGTGCCAAAGAGCAAGGCTAAAGCCATTGAGCAAAAATTCTATCCTTGTATGGTCAGAGGACCACAGCCTGAAAATGCCGACCCATCACTACAAAAAAAAGACACATCCGTGACATTTTGGGCCGAACGAATTTTTTTTCTGTCATACATATGACACTTCTATGACGATAATTGTGACAAAACTTAGTATCATCATAGATGTGGTCGGCTCCTACTTCTATGACAAAAAATCATGACAGAAAATGGGCTTTTCGTCCTGGGCGGGCCAGAGACACAGCTGCATGACATTCTTTGGGCCGTCCATGATGGAAAAAACCATGGTAGAAGCGAGGGAGAGGAAAATTTCGGGGAGTTCCCGGTTACGGTGGGCGGTCGGGGGCCGAGCGATGCACGTTTCTCTCGTACACGTACACTATGTGTGCGAGGCGTTGGCTCTAACTGAACCCAAGCGAGGTGTTGGGCTCTAACTGAACCCGAGTGATTGCACTACAGGCTAGGTGTTACTGAACCCGAGCAATCGATTGATGGCTGTTAATTGAACCCAATCGAGCGATTCCTTCGCTACTGCTGCTAACTGAAGTCGATCGATTGGATGAACAGTGAGCGTTGTGGGGGGGAGGGGTTGGATGAACAGTGAGCGGTGGGGGTGGATGCAGGACCCCGTGGCGTTGCCTCTGGATGAACAGGACGACCCCGTGGAGGGCTGGATGAACAATAGACGATGGAGGGGTGCCCGTGGAGGGGTGGTTGAACAGTAGCCGGTGGAGTAGCGCACGGTGGAGGCTGGACGAACAGGAGCCCGTGGAGGCTGGAGGAGGTCGACGGTGGAGATGAAGATTATCCCGTGGAGTCCCGTTTTGCGGTACGCCACACCCGTCCCGATGAACAGGACCCCCGTTTCGACCGTAGAGCTCCAACACAAGTCTGTTTCGTCCGTTTTGTGGTACGCCACACCCCTCCCGATCAACAGGACCCCCATTCGACCGTAGCGCTCCAACACAAGTCCGTTCGTTCCATTTTGCGGTACGCCACACCCCTCCCGATCAACAGGACCCCCGTTTCGACCGAGGAGGTCTGTTTTGCGGTACGCCAGACCCCTCCCGATGAACAGGATCCTGTTTTGAACATGTCCGGTCAAACACAAGGCCGTTTCCTCTGTTCTGCGGTACGCCAGGCCTCGTTTCAATCACCTGTTCCGTCCAAGCCCTCCCAATGAACACGACCACGCATTCCGTTCTGACCCAGCCGGTTGGCTCCCATGCGTTCCGTTGCCTCCCGATGAACACGATGCATTCCGTTGCCTCCCCATGAACACAACGCATTCTGTTGCCTCCCCATGAACACGACGACGATGCTGTTTCTCCGTTCTGACCCAGCCATGTACATGAGCCCTGGCCGTACGTATGCGCGAGTAGGCGTTCGAGACCCTGCCCATATGTACACATACGTGGCCATATTTTCTTTCTTGCACCCTGGCCGCCATACGTACATGTACATGCTACGTGCGCGCCTCTACTACGACACGTGCGCGCCTCTACATCGACCAGTATGTACGTACACGTTCGCGACCAGAATGACAACGCTACGTACGCTTTGACCAAGTGGGTCCCGACTATCAGGCACTTCCTTGCCTATGAAGATGTAGCTGGTGGGTCCCAACAGTCAGGGGGGCGAATCATTTTTTTTGCCCGGACGCACTTCCTTGCGTGCGAAGGTGTAGCTGGTGGGTCCCAGCAGTCAGGGGGCGAATTGTTATTTTTTTCGGACACACTTCCTTGCGTGCGAAGGTGTAGCTGGTGGGTCCTAGTAGTCAGGGGGAAACATTTTTTCACGAAATACGGTGGCCCGTCCGGTGGGTCCACGCTATCAGGTGGAGGAATAATTATTTTGCGTGTAATAAGGAGGCATTTCCTTGCGTGCGGCCGTGGACCCAGCTGTCGGCCTCTCCATGTACAGTCCACTTCTGATGCATGTCGGTCGTTGACCACGTTGACCAGGCCGTGCCGAGAGCACCAGGGCAGTGGATGACGGCGAGGCCTAGGAAGGGAACGACACGGAGGCAGGGAAGACTCGGTAGTTGTTTCCCACGCGAAGGGGAGTTGGACTATACGAGGGTTTACTAGTTCGTCTGCCGTCGCTGGAAAATAACAATAGGTGTGGGTGAGTAGACGGATGGCTAGGCCAATGATGGGAGTACGATGGGGCGGTGAGGCCTATGCGGCAGCACAGCCGGCCGCGGGGAGGGGGAGCAGACAGTCCCGCCGGCGCTTGTTTGAGCGGCTGGAGCAGGAAGAGCAGAGATTGAAGAAGCACGACGACTGTTGGATGGACATCATATGGTCACTGGAGCTAGAATCGTTCATATTGACTAAGTTGACAAAGCCCTCCGTCCCCGTCAACTTAGTAGACCCACAAGTCAGCCTACCACCATGGTGGGTCGCAGCTAGCAGGGGGAGTATTCATTTTTTTGTGCGTAATAAGGAGGCACTTCCGGTGGGTCCGAGCTGACAGCGGGGGGAACATTTTTTCGCGAAATACCGTGGTCGTCTGGTGGGTCCCAGCAGTCAGGGGGAAAGATTTTTTCACTAAAATATGATGGTCCGTCCGGTGGGTCCCAGTAGTCAGCGGGAAACATTTTTTTCGCGAAATACTGGTGGCCCGTCTGGTGGTTCCCAGCTCTCAGGTGGAGAAATAATTATTTTGCGCGAGATAAGGAGTCACTTCCTTGCGGCTGCTGTGGACCCAGCTGTCAGCCTCTCCACGTACAATACTCTTCCAATGGAAGTCGGTCGTTGACCACATTGACCACGCCGTGCCGAGAGCACCACGACGATGGACGATCGTGAGGCCTAGGAAGGGGACGACGCAGAGCTGGGGAAGACACGGCAGTGGATGCCCACGCGGAGAGGAGTACAAGGGTTCACTAGTTCGGCTGCGGTGTCAGGCTGCTGTCGCCGCAGAATAACAGGGGGAGTGGGTGAGTGGAGGGATGGCCTGGCCAGTGGTGGGAGTAGTATGGGGGCGGTGAGGTCTCCGCGGTAGCACAGCCGACCACAGGAGGCAGGAGCATGCGGCATGACCGGCGATGCTTTGGACGGCTGGAGCAAGAAGACTAGACCAGAGGTTGAAGAAGCACTACGGCCGTTGGATGGACATCGTTGACCATGCCGCGCCGAGAGCACCAGGGCGGTGGACGACGGCGAGTCCTACGAAGGGAACGACTCGGAGCCGGGGAAGACACGGCAGTGGCTTCGCACGCGGTGGAGAGTACGAGGGTTGACTGGTTCGACTGCCATCGCCGGAAAATAACAGGAGGTGTGGGTGAGTAGAGGGATAGACAGGCCAGGGATGCGAGTATGATGGGGTCGTGAGGCCTGCTCGGCAGCACAGCCGGTCACGGGAGGCGGGAGCAGGCGGTTCCGACGGCGCTGGTTTGGGCGGCTTGGGCAGGAAGATCAGAGACTGAAGAAGCACGATTGCCGTTAGATTGACATCTAACGGTCTGACACTGGTAGAGTCGATTGTTGACTAAGTTTCTTTTTTGAGAAACCTTGTGTACGCATGAACTTAGTAGGCCCACAAGTCAGCCCATTTGCTATTTTTTATAATTTGCAGCCCATTTGCTAATTCTTAAGTAATTTATTACCACTCATTTTCTGCCCAGGAGCACAGTCAAAAAGTTCAACCTTATTTTGCATATTTTGGTGGAGTTCGAACTGTTGTAATCCCAAAATGATAAACATTTTTTTAAGAACTTATTGATTTGCCAAAAAAATCATTTTGTTTTTGTAAGCAAATAAGACGTGGGACAATTGAGTTGGTTTAAGGGAAAACCAGTGTAGAAAATCAGGGGGTGGGAAAAAACAACAAAAATAAGGATGTAACTATGAAAATGGAATTTTATGTGTTTTCAATATAATGATACGTGTATATGAACTAGTAAAACTATAGGTAGAGATTAGAAAACGGATGTAGGACATGCGTTTCAAGAGGAAAATAGAACTGGGCTGTGTGTTTGATTCAGTAAAAAATCTACCTGCGGATGTTGTAACACAAAATATAACTAACACTGGCGGGCTAGACGCCAGTAAATACCTGCTGGATCTTTGTGCCCCATTGTCGTCATGGGTTGGGCCTGTTAAAAACAAAACTAACCCTGGGCAGTCTACAGCCCAATTGAAACTTGCTCGACCTGAAAAAACAATATACGTGCTCAATAAACGAGAGAATTCTGCAAGTACAAACTGATAACTGGGATGCAACAGGGACATTGTTTTTTCATCGTGATAATAAGTGCATGCACTTGTTTCGAAAAAATTGGAGAACCGGGAATTCGAACGACAGGTGCTTATGCTACCCATCAAATAAAAATTAGGTGCCTGAAAATTTGTTTCGAAACAAATGATTCAACTTTATATCCACGTCGACCCTCGGCATGATGGTTGGAAGCAAATGCAAGTTCATACCAAAAGATCGTTAACAATAATACCAACTTGCGGACGACAAGGTAGTACAACTACCAATACCAAACTAACTTATAATCTTTTTACTCCTAGCCCTAGTGTTCGTCTGGTAGAAAATCTTGCAGAGGACCAGCTCCCGCTCCTTCTCTTGCTCCAAGTTCCCGAGGTGGTAGTGGTGCATCACCCAGTTGGTCCTCTGCTGGTCGAAGTTCTTGTTGGTGTGCAGCACCAGAACCTTTTTTGCTGCCCGTCTACCGGCCGCTGACCATCACCGGCAAGGTATTGCCGATCTTGTGCCATATCGCTTGCATGCCACACTTCGACTGTATCTTGCGACGCGTCCACGTGTCCCTTTTGAACGCCCTGAAATTGCGCTAGAAGAAATGCTTCCTTAGGCCACTCAGTGTGATACCTGCAGTATTGTGGAATACAGGTTTTAGTGTACGTAGTTGGCATTTTCATAACATCTTTGGCATGTTGCAGTCACTTGTTTCACTTTTTATTAACTGTCAAATTGTAATTGCTTCACCAGGTCTGCGTCTAAAAAGAAAAATAGTGCTATAAACAAAGGAGTATGTTTGTGCAACTAGACGGCCGATCGGTGTCTTACCTGGAAGTTTCTCAGGTTGGGTGTAGGATATGCCGTGCTCGCTGTCGATGGTTGGTATGAACAAATCGATGAGAGACTGAAATCTCACGCTGTCAGCATTCACTTTGGCCTCAAGGTGCTCGATCAGCTCCTGATCTGTGGGATCGAACTTGACACCAGCCGACAACACCGGCCAATCCTTCTTCGACTTGCATCGGTAATTCCATTTATATGGTACTCAATGTATGATCAATCGACTGTTTTAAGTGAATGATGAGATTCGATAGATAAGTGGTACTCCAAATCTGAAGACCAGAATACCCGAACACGCCACTGGGATTCTTGTGTCACCTCACGCGCAGCGTGTTGTCACGTCAATTCAATGTGTGGACATGATGAATAATTTGACCGACGTATAATAGTACTGCTACTATACTACTTACTAGTCGTATTTAGCGTCACAATTTATACATAGGTTTAACTAACAAGTACGCACTTGAAGCCTAACTGATATATATATATATATATATATATATATATATATATATATATATATATATATAGTTAGGATGCACTTGATCCCAGGAAGGTATCTATCCTTCAAACCAGAGGAGTGCTTCAAACTAACAACAGTACATAATATCCAATAAAAGAGGGTTGTGCTACAGCAGCAGAATACATGGCTCAGTCTAGATATCAGCATGAATCAAGTTGTTCATATTTGCTGTTGGCATGAACCACATCGCCGCATATCGGGTTTGCAAAAGCCATCCATCGCATGGAAGCTTGATGCCTTTCACACACTGAAGATTATCTGGCAACAAGCTGTGTCGACGAATCTCTGGATATGGTGATTCATGAAACCCATGGTATGATGTGTAAACACAGTCCCCCCTCGCGAATGGAAGTTGCATAGCACGATAATCATCGCCGGTGATATGATCGATGATTGGTTGGATGATCTGATAATTGAGCCCGAGGAACAAGGAGTAGTTGTCGAGGCTATAAACCCGCCTCCAGTTGAATACGCCTAGCCCAACGAAGCTAGGATCTTTCTCGAACACGAAACAGCCATAGCAATCAATGTCACCAATGCCCCATGCATTGTACTGCATGTGGTTTGATGTAATGGTTTGGTCAATTTGGTACGTGCGAATGAGCATCAAATGACCGCCGTCAGCTGAACGAGCGATAAACCACCATCCATCGGCTGGTATGATTCCAGGTCCTGGAATCATGAAGGCCCGCGCATTTGCGTCTGCTGCAACAATTCAAATTGGAGACCAAAAGGACAAAAATAAACAATCATGTTCAGAGTATGTGTGGAATTAAGATTATTATAACAGTGACACGTATCATAGACAGAGAATTGCAATGCCGTGGTCATAGTCATACCCCAAGTTAAAAAAAATAAGCCAATGGCTTTCATATTTTAGCAATATGTCATAGTTCAAACATCATGTAACAATGAGAGGAAAACAGCTATGACAGCGCCTACTCATATTCTACCATAGCACTTACTACTACTGTTCTCATATCAACTCTAAGCAATAACATGCATTGTTATAATAATCTTGTAAACGAGAGTAACATATAGCAATCATGATGTTATGCTCATAATATGTATTCTAACAATCATTAGATGCCAATTGTTCTCATATCAACTCTAAGAATAACATGTGTGGTCATAAAAATCTAGGAAATGAGAGGGACATATAGCAATGATGTGGTTACAGACATGCTATGTATTCTAAATTTGTAACAAATGAACAGGCAGTCGTATTCATAAGGTAAAGATGAGATGAGATAGAACAATTACACGATGATAGATTCCACCAGTATAGGCAGCCAATCTGTGCGTCGACCGCGTAAACGATGCCATCATGCACTATAGCATCAGACAGAAATGTTGCCTCAACAGGATTGATGATGAGCCATAACCATGTATGGTGGCCAGATTCCAGATAGACTAATCCCATGTTGAACAAGGCAATGAGCTTGTAATCCATGTAGTCTTCTGATGGTGTGGGCACTTCACAGATTACTACTTTCTGCAAACAGAGGTCGAGCCAAAAGCTTGACGCGTCTCATGCGTAGTAGGCAGGAGTGTCCAGCGGGCCGCGAGGCTCGATGATGGCAGTATCCAACGATGGAAGGGTGATCTCTCACTCAGTGTAGATATCCACGAGACGCCACGGACTACCGGAGTGGTGGATGAGGATGATCCAATTGGCCTTCATGCCCGCCCAGTAGTGGCCGCGCATGAAGGACAGGTGGACGGGTAGTGGTAGCATGTAGAGGGGCACCAAGGCAACCTCCATAGGATCGTCAAGTCAGTGTCTGGGCCACCTACGAGGATCAGGCATCAGAAAGCAGGGTGTCTTGAAAAGAGCCGACCAGTTGCAGACGAGTAGACGGTACAAAGATACCGAGCATGCGGCCAGACGGACGGTGCTGAGTAGGTCCATACGACTATAGATCTGCTCCAAGAGAACATCGGGGAGGGAATTCCAATCGCGGCTCTGCGTGTCAGTCGGTTCTACCATTGGGGTTTTTGGTGCCTGCGAGCCAGTGGGGAAGTGGATTCGGGTGGGCGAGCGAAGAAGCTTCTCCTTGTGTGGCCAAGCAGTGAGCGGGGGGATATGGTATGCGCGAGCTACCAAGGAAGATGGCGTGGGCGGGCGAGCAGTGAGTGGGGGTAAATGGTGTGCGGTCGACGATGGGGAGCAGAGGAGGAAGAAGAAGAGAGGAGGAAGAAGAGTGGAAGACGGGGAAGAAAGTGCATTAAATCTCAATTCTACTAGTACTACTACCAGGATATACCGTCCTTCGGAGTGTAAATAGTTACACCGATGACATGTGGGTCTACCACAAGAGGGCCCATATGTCAGTTAATGGAGGGAAGAGGTGCGTAGGTGTATTTGCGGAAGCGTGCTCTACTGGCAAACATGATGGCATACTGGGTAAGGCTGATTTAGTAACACCAACACGCTGGTTCAGCTTATTAATTACGTGTCCCATCTGCTACCGCGTGTATTGTCACTTCACTACGAAGACTAGTTGAATAGTTCTCTCTGACTGAGATGGGGAATAATGGATCGCGAGGACTTCCTTTCTACAGTATGCCTATGCCTCTACGCTCACTTCACTCATTTTGCTCCGTACCTAGTCACTTGTTGAAGTCTGTAGAAAGACAAATACTCAGTATTTGGGAATAGAGGGAGGCTTTTACTCCGTATTTGGGAAAAGACAGAGTATCACCATATGGAGGGAATAGAGGAAGCTTGAAATATGAACATGTCAATGGGAGGGAGTAAGCCCCATGCATGCATGCATGCATGCAACATGCAACACTCACACGTACACATGGACGCATGCAACACTCACGCACCCATGCGGCACACAGCACACGACGCAACACACATGCTCACGCTCAAGTGCTCAACCTACTCCCTACGTCCGTGAAAGACTGTACATTTAGATATTTACACATTTACCAGGGCATAATTAATGCCCAAAAGTAGCAGACTTATGTGTGCATGTGACCATTGAGAGAAGAAGATTAAATGAAGGCCGTTGCATGCTGTCATTAAGGATAGACATGTAGCCTATACCTACAGCACAAGTTGGTGCATTAGTCAATCAATATCGATTTAGATTAAAGGCTAAATGCATTGGAATTGTAGATGTACATCATGTACTACACTCTTCGTTTTATAGACGATGTACACTCTTTGTTAGAAGACCGAGGGAGTACATGTGCATGCACTCACACACACAGCTAGGGTGGTTCGCGCGCAAGGGTTGGACTCGTGTCGCGCCTGTGTAAAGTTTTGTTTAACTGATTTCTTTGCTCTGCCAACTGATAGGTGGGACCCAGAAATGAGGTGAAAATTTAACCAGTCAACAAAGTGCCACGTCGACTATGTGGTCGGTTAGTAGGGTGCAATACGGTGCTCTACGATGAGCTAGTGATCGTATAATCACCGCAAAACTATATATAGTGACTGTAAAGAGCGTACTGTTACACACGTTGACCGCCAGTGTATTTTTCTCATTTTAAATTAAGCCATATTAATCGGAAAGGACGCAGTATGGACTACTAGTACTTTTTTTAGGGTATGGACTACTAGTACAAGTACTGCTTTGATGTGTCCCATCAACTCGCCGAACGAGGAGAAGCTTGCTTACTACGCCTCTCCCTCGCCCACGCGTGTGGTGGTTTGTAGGACGAGAGGGTTTTGAGTCTTTTGACTACAACGCCCTCTGCCTATCCCTCTCCCTCGCCCTCTCCCTCGCCCTCGCGGTGGACGTGCAGCAGTTCAATCGGTGTCAGATTGCCAGAAGCATATTGTACTATAGTATCATCATTGTTGGACCTTCCGAAGAGGCGAAGAGCCAAGTGCAAGGTTCACACGAGTATGAACTGTTGAACCTCCCGAAGAGGCAAAGAGCCAAGCACAAGGTTTTATAGGAGTTGTCGTCCTAGTAGGAGTGTACTACAACTATAGAGAACGATGCTACTGTATGATGCCGCCACGTCACATATATCCAAAGCTATGCCACCTTTTTTTTTCTCAAAGAGCATGTTGGAGTCCGTGCAACAACCACACAAGTTGCACATACACATAACACATTTACTAGTAATAAATTCTAAAGGACAAATGCCAGTATGCCACACAAGTTCATCTCCATATCATGTGATAAACTTGTGCATGACTAGTCTACATATATTCACAGCGCTACCATTCACAATTGCCGTACTCCACTTACACGTTATAGATGGGCTACATGTCCTCCTCCAGGTTCCAGTCCCAGGTGTTCTTCATGGATGGCACGATCCATAGCGGTGGGCAACGGGAATCATTGTCGCAGCTTTCTAGTCCAGTTCCACATGATGGAGACTCATCCAAGCTGAAGCAGCATAAATCAGGGATAGCGTGTCCCAGCATGTCGTTCATCCGGCGGTGCGCACTGAAGACACAACCATGCTTCATGAATGACAGGCCTTCTGTGTCGTGCATGGAAGGTGGCATCCACTTCATAATAGGGTAGCTGTCCCCGATGAAAAGCGAGTACTCTCCAAGAGTGTTCCTCGGCACCCACGTAGCATCACGGGGGTCGAACTCGGCGCTGTTCATCTTGTACACGTGGCGTCCCAGATCTAGACACACGATGACGTACATAGTCAAGGTCCATGCATAATAATGTTGTGCTCAAATATGGCGGTCAGTAATACTGTGCAGCAAATAGTACTACTCCGGTATAGAGGAAGTAAAATAACAGGCTTATTATATATAGCCACACTTGGCTACATGGATGAGATAGTAAGACATGGAAAAACAAAAATGGTGGCAGCTAGTGGGTTCAAGTGTTCAAGGGCCTAGCTAGCTATACGCGTCCTCCAAGGTAAAAAGTACTCCTACTAGTACTACTACTAAGTATACTACTAGTACAACAATGAAAGAGAAGGCGAAAGGGTTAAAAAATGGAATACCTGGGTAGATGGTGACGGTCCGATCGTGGTAGATTGTGTGACCATGTTGCACATCAGTGGTACCATGGGTAACGATTGCTAAGATAGTTGATCCCAATATGCCAAAGTCGGCTACAAGGTTCCAGGTTAGACCGAATCGCGGATGCAAATGCACATCCAAGATCGGCGATCTTATTTTGATCGGGGGATGACTGGTCCCTGCAAAATAATGGAGTACCGTCAGGGATGTAAATGATGGTTTGTGCATTCCGTTTGTAATCTCCCGTACCGTAGGATGGCAACCAGATGAAACAAGTCCCCTGTCTTGTCACCGCGAAGATGCGGCCTAGATGGCGCACGGCGTCTTCGAACGTGTAGGGGTACAAATCAGTCGCAGCCAACATGCGCCAGCCTCTGCCATTACTGCCTCTTGCATTGATGGCAATCCTTATGTCGAACACCGCGATGAGATAGTAATCGTCGTAGCCACGTCGCTTTGTCGGCGGGTCCGCAATTCTTATCTTCTTCAATCTCATGCAGGCATCATCATACGTATTCAAGCCCAGCCTGTCCGAAAGGCCGATCCCAATGGTGGAGAAGGGGTCTACCAGAACGGCTGCACTGCTGTGGATGTTGTGAAAAATGATTGTGGTATCCGGCCGGAGGTATGCAAGCCAATCTTCGTTGGCACCGACCCGGACCTATATATAAGACGGTGGGCAGCGGAGAAATTACGGGATGGAAATGGAATAACTAAGTACTACATGATCAAACTCCATTACTGATCTGCTCATCGGACAAAATCCGACTACCTCTCAACGTAGGAAACTCTAGTGGAGTCAATGTGCAACCATGTCCAGGGAGCGGTGTACTGTTCGAAGGATTGTCCCATAGAAGAACCTTCTCCTCGAGGACGCATGGAAGACCAACAAGCATGGATTTTTCCCAAGCCTGTTCAAGCAGCGTCTTGAAAAGGTTGGTGCAGGAAGCACCCAGTCTTGCGGCAGTGAGGACGCCGGAGCGGCGTGTGATTTCTCTGAGAGGATCGTCGTCCAAGGTCTCCCAGCCCCGACGAGGAGGAGAACCGCCTGGAGAATCCATGGGAGCAAGGACGAACTGCCTTCTCTTCGGGGGGAGGGGAACTGGCGAGGAGGAGATAAGAGCGTAGTAACCGCAGGGCCTCGTCCCTTCCAACTGTAGATCGTTCCTCAACGAAGGGGTGATGCTATTATTTACTACTAGTACTAGCATTATGGAATGTTATGGGATTGCATTATACTATAAATAATTGCACTAGTAAGAAATTTTTGGCACTAGGTAGTAGTTTTTGGAGTGGATTAAGAAATTTTGGGTATGTTTTTGCCATTTTTTGTACACGCCAACTAGTGTTAAAAAACGTCTTACATTATGTGACGGAGGAGTACGTACTCATACTGTAGCAGTACTAGTACTACTTTTCCTCAACTAGTAGTGCGATGTACTGTACTTCTAGTCTAGTCTAGTATAGTGCACCAGTTTTGAACTCTTGAATCTCAGGGCCAAGGAGCTACAGTTGAAAGTGGAGGGTACTACTGTTCTCTAGAACCATCACTGTACTATCAATGCAGGGAAAGTACACCTGCATAGTGGCCTAGTGGGTACTCTCGGTGCTCTATTCAGCCACTCCTCTCACGTAGCTGGCCTACTGAGCTCTCCTCTCACGCACACACTAGCAGCCTGTTTATCAGCGATGGTTACTATGGGGGCAGAACATTTGAGTTATTTGATACAGCGAGACTAGGCTTTTTGCTTCCATTTGTAGAGGTGTAATGGATCTCGTCGAACTTTGTTAGTAGTTCCTTCTTTATGAATGAGATGATGTAAAGCTTTTGCCTCCATTTAAAAAAACACGTCAAGAGGAATTTCTTTTATAGTAGAGCCGATAATGGAGTGAAGTCCATGTGTGCAACGCCACAAGCTAGAGAGTTGTAGTAGAGCACTTTATGTACAGAGCCATATTGCACAGTTCCCAATGCCCCGCTAGGCTTTTCCGGCTCCTCGGGCTTAATCAGGAGGCGCTAGTTTAAATATGCTACTAGCTGATGAGGAAGCTGCAAGCAAGGTGCGGCTAGGGCGAGCACACGAGCCACGGGATGCTGGGAAGGAAAAACCGTTCACGTGGTTAGGCTATCCAGTGCACCCAGATTGTGGGGCCACACGTCCGTTTGACTTCAAAACTCAAACTACCCGTGTAAAATATTGGCTCGCAGCAAAGTGTAGTAGTACTATTTTTTTTAAAAGGCCGTCGTGCATTCGGCCGGGATCGAACCCACAAAACGAGGTATACACTACCGCGACCACTAGTATTACTTGTTGGAGTACAATGTAACCTAGAATCGCCTTTTGTCTCTAGTAGTACGTACATTGTTCCTTACAAGAAACCCCTAATAATGCAAGAAACCACTAAAATGCCAAGAAACTACTACCACTTGCATACGTGGCAGACTTAAGATAAGACTACCTTATCAACCATTGTACATGCTCTTACCAACCAGCCCTACCAAGAAACGACTACTCTACAAAGTGTCATTATAGGCATGTTTCAACCCATGACCCTGTTTGGATACATTTGTCGTCAATCTAACCCTGCCATTCAAACAACACTTTGGTTAGAGTTAGTTCAGGGTTAGAATCTAAATCGAACCTCTGACAGGGCCCATGTCTCCCATTAAGTCAATGCCTTCTATTCGACCGGGCGTTATGACTTGTGGGACCTACATGTCAGTCTGCACAAAAATCCCCGAGTGACCTCCTACCTCCGGCCCGTCCACCTAGTCATCCTCGGCCATGGGATGCAGCTACCGCTGCCATAAGAAGGTGAGGTCAAAACCACCGGCGGTGTGGAGCCCATGTTGCGGCAGCCCGGATGCCAGCTCTGTCCGGCGCTCGCTGCCGCTAGCTAGCCAAGATAGCTCCGTCCAGCTGCTTGTCTGCAAGGTTTGCTAGCTAGATTGGCACGGCAGCGCGGCAACTTGCTCACGCGCGCCGCGCTAAGGCCAGCCATCTGGCTCGAGCGAAGGCCAGCGCGGCGGCTTGCTCGCTCGTGAGTCATGCTCGGGCCAGCCTGCCAACCCGTGCGGAGGCCAGCGTGGCGTCCGGCCTGTCCGGCGGAGCGACGGCCAACTCGCTCATCACCGGCGCCACCGACGAACACGCATCAGTACTGTTTGAAGTAATGTTCAGGAAAAATAATGATTTGAGGGGGAATAATAGGATAGAAGGTCAGATGTGGGTCCCTCGTGTCAACGGTCAAACAAAATGTGTTG
Organism: Triticum dicoccoides; assembly: GCF_002162155.2. Lineage (NCBI taxonomy): Eukaryota > Viridiplantae > Streptophyta > Magnoliopsida > Poales > Poaceae > Triticum > Triticum dicoccoides. The sequence continues at coordinate 609,334,278 of NC_041387.1, read as the reverse complement.
GTTTAGGCTGCCTCGTCAGCACAGACGTGTGAGCCAACCCTGTCATAAATGGGTTTAAACGAACCTAATCTGTAGGAGTACTAGGTAGTAGTTTTTGGCGTGGATTAAGAATTTTTGGGTATGTTTTTGCTATTTTTGTACAATAGATTCTTCCTAGGGCTATTTTAAAGTGGTAGTTTTTTGTTAAATACTCTACATATTGTAAGTAGGAGTGAAAGTTAAGCTTTGGAAGCCAATAAGCAAGGCTAGTTACATAGTGCATATGCGTACATGATTGAAAGTAAATATCAACCATGAGTGACTAATATCTTGATGGAAAACTCGAAACTATGGAATACTAGGGAAAAAAGCATGGTTGGAAACACTAGCAATGTTCATGTGCGTTGCAACGAATCATAATTAGAATAATACTTATTCACAAACTTGATACAAAACACTCTAATTTCGATATACATATGTCACTAGAGCTATATTATGTTTCAATTAGAATATATTCCTTGGGCTGTTTTGGTGAGGTCAGGGAGGGATGTGGTTGGTTTTGAGATACTAATTATGGGTTTTCTGCAAATTGGTAGACAAGTGGGGTGTTGGTGAGACAAGGCAACAACTTACCTCACAGTCGTTAGATGTACTCCCTCCGTCCGGAATTACTTGTCTTCAAAATGAATGAAAATGGATGTATTTAGAACTAAAATACATCTAGATACATCCATTTCAATGAAAAGTATTTTTAGACGGAGGGAGTAGATCTAATGGTCAGAAACGACGGATGGCAGACACACCATCATCACCAACTTAGTCTTGTGTAGGAGTACTAGCAAGATCCGTGCATTGCACGGAACATCAATATGCATTTTATATAAAACACTTGTTGTGATTGACCCTTGCGGGAGTAATCCCATGTGTAAAAACTAATGATATCTCGAGAAATATGAGATAAGGTGAAGAGGAGTGGGGTGTGGTGGTGATTGGTGGTCGGACTGAGCGGAGGCATGGGGATTGACGACGCCGACAGCGGCCACGAGGCCAGTTTGTTCCAGAGGCTTCCTTTCTTAATTGCTCAACAATGAGGTTTGTTGGAGATAAGGATGAACGAGGGAAGGCCTTGTCTGCAAATGTGGAGAGGGGTGCGGGTATCTTTTAGTTTAATTTCCATCTGTCAGATATAGATCGGACGGTCTATATTGCAAGATGGCACACGTACCATCATCACCAACTCGGTTTTTTATAAGAGAAGAAATATAAGTATGGAGATACAAACGTATTATCGATACTTTCTTTCGTAAACTAGCATCTACATTCTATTCAACGCCTCAGCATGTGGGGCCTTAGCACAATGACTTCTCGACTGTGTAAAACAAAGATTTTCCCGTCGTCGATAAGGAGGGGGTGACGGCGGCGGGCTTTTTAGCTTGCTCTAGTCCTAGTAGTCATACTAGGTGGTCTAAGCACATGTAGATTTATTATTTTTCATGTCTCTTGTTCGCCGTACTGCCACGACTGTTTATGAATAGACGGTTAGTTATTCACGGGGAAACCCTTGTTGAGTGTGTTTGCGAGAGAGAGAGAGACAGTGTGCGTGTGTGATATGTTAGAGACTAAGGCAATGATAACAGATTCTTTGTGTCTATTTGTGTGGAGGATAGAGAGAGACATGTACATGGGGCTTTGTGTTGTGTAATGTGGAGACACATATACATAAGTAGAGAGTGAGTGTGTGAGATACACATGCGTACATGGGGAGAGATGAGGATCCAGATAAATGGGTGTCTGTGCGTGTCTGGGTGTGCTTGTGCACGCGTTTTGTGTGTGAGAGGGAGTGTGTGTACGTGGAGTAGAGAGACCACTGATGATGTAAACCTAGTATAAGGGAAGGGGGAATGGTGTGACATGTGTAGTAGCGAGATAGCACGGGTGCGGGCGGGGGGAGCAGACTATTTGGAAGAGACATCGAGTGTGTGTGTGTGGGAGAGGGGTGTGAGAGCGAGAGAGAGAGAGTTAGCAACGAAGAGAGAGAGAGAGAGGAAGAGAGGGGGCGAGAGGGGTCGTTTGTGTCCATAAATGGCGTATTGATAGGGAGACAATGTTGATTTTGTCCGAAATTGGCCTATGTACGGAGACGCAAGGGAAGCGAGTCATCGTGTGTGTGATAGGGACATCATGAGATATCTAGAATAGATGGTGTAGAGAACAATGCGAGAAATCAAGAACGATGATACATTAGGGAGCTATGGAAAGAGTCACGACATATATGTATACACGGAAGGAGCTGGGGCGGGTCCGCATGTGGGAGAGATAGAAAGAGGAGAGTGGTGCACAAGGAGACAAACTATGCTTGTTTGAAGTGGGGGTGGCGTGTGAGATGAGTGCGCGAGAACCACATAACTAGGGAGATAGACATTATGGGGCGACGTTTTGTGTGTATGGGAAATATACACTCTACATAGTGCGTGTGCTTGGGTAAGAGAGATAGCGGGAGACCTAGAGAGTGAGGGAAGATATGTGTGCATGCCTGAGAGACAAAGTGATAGAGACCTATATTGGGGTCCGGACTTTACAAGAGAGAGGGGTGTTAATGTGCTCATGTGTTAGTGTTTGGGGGAGAGAACGACTTCTCTATGTGTGTCTGTGTGTGTGGTGGTGGGTGGGGTGAGGGGGGGGGGTTGGCTTCAGATAAAGAGTGAGGTGTCTATATTTGAGGGACTTTAGCGTAATTGACATATTGTGCACTCATGGTTGATCGATTTGTTTCACAGTTTGGACTATGAGATAACAATACTTTTGAACATGCGTGATATACCTTGATGTACCAGAATTACAAACCTAAGATTGAAATTTTGGTATTCGACTCCATCGTTAGCTTTTTTAATTTATTTAAACGGAGGTACATTTTTTAAGCCGGGATTTCGTGATTTCAAATCATATATCAAACCTAGAGATATACACTACGGACATGTTCAAACTTTATAATCATCCCTTTATTCATACACATACACAATTTTGCTTTTGTCATCATATTTAGGATAAACACATTTGGAATTTCATTTGAATTGGACCGTATGATGGTATTTGCTTGTAGTAGCTCAATGATCCATATTTGAATTGAATGGACAATCTAAGTTTCGAGTTGGAGACATTGATTTTCAAAACTTGCACATTTTTTTGTGTGCAAAACAAACAAATTGTAGGCCCTGATATCATAGTCGGCCGTACGAGAGCAGAATACTTATAATTTTAGGCGCCAAAAGCTTTCAAACTTCCCGCTCACATCGAAATATCACGCGCTCGAAAGTTTAGCCCTACGATATTCCTGTTTTACCCCTGTCACATGAACGGAAAAGGGCTGCTTTGGTAACTCCATTGTTTTCCCCTCTTTGCCCCAGAGCCCTTCCCCTTCCCCTCCCCAACACCCAACCACGGCAAGCCACCGAATCTAGTCCTCCGCCGCAGCGGTGGACCTCACACCCCGCCGGATCTACCTTCCGCACCTTGGAACCCCCAACTGCCAACTCACCACTTCACCGGAGCCGCTTCAGCGACTGGCTTGTCCACCGCTCCAGATCTCCTTGACCGCCATCATTGTCCACCGCACCGGATCTTCTTAACCGGCCCCCTCGTCCACCTCAGCGTAGGCCCTTCACTGACTCCCTCATCCACCCCTTCGCTGGCCCTTCATACAAGCCCTCATCCGCCACAACAGATTCGCATCACCGAAAGCACTGTACAACGCGCCCGCCGAAGCCTTCGTCCACTGCACCGGACCCGCTCCACGGACGCCATATTCAACTCCACCGGCCCTGCTTTGCCGACGCCGCAGCCTCATCAGGTTATTTCGATTTGTACTCCTTCAGTTTTTCTCTTTATCGTGCAACTATTCACTTACCACAGATGAGCTTTCTTGTATGTCGACAAGCGCCGCAACCGTAGCACCGGAGCCGCTTCGCGACGGTGACAGCCGGCCCAAACTCAACTGTAACACGAGCACCATTGAAGATCCTTAGCTATCAAGTATGACAACGATACCCATACGCCGCCAAGAATCAGGTACTATTATCCAATGGCCGGCGCCTACGTTCACTTTCCTAGCATAAGCACCGCACCTTTGAATTTCTTCAGGGCATCATTCAGTTTTTCATGAGACGCATTATTCTGCTTGCACCTGTAGGGCCATACTTTTGGCAGTGAACATGTTACATGTGCTAAATTACATACTAGTGCACATATAGTTAATATGCTTTAGTTTTGTCCTAAGTACTCCCTCCGTTTCAAAATAGATGACCCAACTTTGTACTAACTTTGTACTGAAGTTAGTACAAAGTTGGGTCATCTATTTTGGAATGGAGGGAGTATTACTGTACTTCCTAGATATCACTGCCTACTACTCCCTCCGTTCCTAAATATAAGGTGTATTAGTTTTTCAAGAAGTCAACTGTTTTCTATGTTTGACCAACTTTACAACAAAATATATAAAGATTTATAGTACTAAATATATGAAATGTAAAAATATAGTTCATGATGAATCTAGTGATAATGATTTGGTATTCTAGATATTGATATTTTTGTCTATAAACTTGGTCAAACTTAGAGAAGTTTGACTTTTTGGAAAAATAATACACCTTATATTGAGGAACGGAGGGAGTATTTTACTTCTTGAATGCTATATTTATGATAATGGTTTTGTTCTGATGCCACCTGTTGGTTCCATCAGACTGCTTAATGTTCTCTATGCTTAATTACACATCAGCAAACTAGCATGTGGTTCCGCTACATTTTGTTCATTTTACCCTACATTTTCTGATGCTAGCTATTACATCATTGCTCCGAGCCTCTGTTCATTACTTGTTTGTGTGTTCTTGATCTTCCCAAGTTGCATGACTAATTTGATGCTTCTATTAATTATGGAGCTGCCAACCCCATCAAGCAAAATATTTGTTCTTTTGGGGCTGGCACCTCGAACAAGCATAAAAATAGAGGAAGTGGATCCTCTAACATGAAGAAGAGAAGTCACCTAAGCTAAAATTCCCTAACTTTCCTCCTTCACATCCATATGATTAAGGCTAAAATGACTTGAGTTAATTTGTAAATTACAAATCTATTGTATACATTTACAAAAAAATACATACAAACAAAATTATGATGTAATAAAATTAATTTTAAATTTATTTACATGAACAGTAACCACACACATAACCTGCTACAGTAGATAAATACAGTATTTGCTACAGTGATCCTAACTTTCCTTCTTTGTTTTGCACTAGATTACACTATAGCTCAGGTGACTTCCCTCCTTAATGTTAGAGCATCCACTTCCAAAAATAGAGGGAAGCAGATATATTGTCGTGTATGCACACACCCTTCTTTCATTAGTTTAGATGAACCATTGATGATCAATTCGGACCAGTGCATGCGATTAAAATTAATTTTACCTAAATAGAGGGTGCAGAATAAACTACAACAACTAGATTTGCAACCACGGGATGCTGACGATATCTTCAAAGAACATTGCAACAGCAGCGAGGCTTCACAGCAACATATGGTAAGCCAATGTGTTTTAGTACATGTGAAATTTAATGCGAGTGGGCTCCTTTCTTGGCTTGTGCCCTCAACCTGTAATCCTACCGAATTACAAATAGTTCAGTTGTCTGCTTTGCCGTATTGCTTGATTCGAATGCTTGTTCGTTGTTACGCTATACCTGAGTTGGCCAATATGTCAGCAGTGCCTGCTGTACTATCGTAAAGAAATGCATGCCTATTTCATTTGAGTCCTTAACTTTTCCTTTCAACTTTATCACAAGACTGTCTTCGTAGTTTATATGAGGCCACATTGTTAAGTGCTTTCTCAGATTATTTCAACTGCTTAGATGCCTTGGCAACTTAAATATAGCAGTGGTACACTCCCTTTCAACTGGGTCCCATTTAATCTCGATTAAAGTCCGCTAGTGGTATGATAGTTCAAAAGAGTTTTTATTTTTTGAGGAAAATGAACTAGGGAGGTAGCAAAAACTAACTAGATGGGGCTGGCGGATGTCGTTTATTTGCCACTTACATCCCTAGTTTCATCTTACCATTTTAATTTCTTTTCGGCTGATGCTGCTTCGAACCATTTAAATATAGTTTGCCATGCTCGGCAATAATTTGTCCGTCATTTACCATGTAAGCTTACTGCCTGGATCATACGATAACTATCTCTTACTTATGTCCAGCGGAAACCTTTCAGGATGCCATTCACACTAGGACACAGTGTACAACCCCAGAATCTATTTGTGGAAGCAGTGCGCCATCCATGTTACCAGATGGTAGCAGTTCAGAGGCAACACCGCCGGAGCGCAGTCTGAGTACAAATATTATAGTGCTTGAGGCTCTACTAGAGGCAGAAAGAGATGGTGTGGCCGCCATGAATGAGGTGATCTTTATCTTGAGGCTGGAAATTACAGAATTAGCGGCACGCATTATGCAAGCAACCCAAGAATTGGAGGAAGTAAGAATGTTGCATTTGAAGACGGAGGAGGTCCTGCTGTTTCTGCTATCTGAAGCCCAAGGTAATCCCGGTTCTTCTTTAGATACTAGTTGAAATTGTCATTAGATTATTGTACTTGCATGTTGTGTCATGTCTATGAATGGATTATGTTGCAAGACCCCCTATGTTGTCCATGTGTTGTAATGATCCGAATTTTTTAGGCGAGGTAATCCTCAGTACTTGTATGATTGACATAAGGTGAACTGTTTTTCGTGTGAGCATATTGTATTGGATGAGTGTATCCAACGTACTGAATTCAAAGATCACGGCATTTCTAAATCATAATCATATATAAAGGTGGAATAAATCTTTGTTGTGGTTTTGAAGAAATAAATAACAAAACGTAGAATTATCTATGGATATTCGTAATCGAATACAAATTGGATTTGAATTTAGTTTGCCAGGGCCCAGGGCAAACGTGAATGCTAATTCTCCCAAGTTTTGAACGAAGCGTCTAAACACTCACTATAATTTGTGGGCTGCCCGAAGAAAGTGTTTGCGAGATGGAAATTACTATCTACCCCTAACACTTGACATCCTTATCGACCAGATTTACACTGCTATCGATAGGGGTAGACTAGTAACTTCAATCAGACGTGACACGACGGCCTCTGAGCCCATTCAGACACGGTGGGCGCCAAACGTGGGCGGCAAAACACATTTGATTCAAGCTCGTCCAAAAGACATGTGTATCTTCCTCCATTTCCCCATTCATACACGGTGGGCGGCAAAACAAACTCTCCTCGTCCAAAATCGATGTAGGCTAATATTTTAAATAGGGGCAGATGTGTAACTTCCCTCAGACGTGACACAACCTCCCTACCTGTCAGCCCTGATCATACACCGTGGGCGCCAACCGTGGGTGGCAAAACACCCTCTCCTCACCCGAAATAGTTACCAGCAAATATTTGGGAGATGCGAGATTACCGTCCTATTCCCAACCGACGCGATGTCCGAAATTTTAAACGGGGGATAAGTTTGTAACTTTCCCACATTTCAGAGAAGCGTGTCCCAAAGTTTGAGATCCCCCCTCCATTTCCCCATTCATACACCATTGGCGACACGACAACCTACGCATTGCGGCCAGCCTCCTCCGTCCGCCACCCCATCCTCCACCTTGCCGGAGACGCTACCCCTATCCCATCGTCCACTGCAAGATATGGACGTCTCTCATCCATGGTGTTGGACCAGGATCCTTTCATCGCCTCCTCTCGCTTCATCGGCGCCGTCGTCCACCTTGATGTTGCCGCTCCTACGACCGCCTCGTCCACGGCAATAGGATATATCCCCCGACCCAGCCTTCTGCTGTCTAAAGTCTTCTTCCCCGCCGCCGACAACCATCGCACTCGCAGCACCCTCAACGTATCAGCATAGGCCAACACGGCATCGCAAGAGAGGTGGTACTCTTCCATATGTGCTTAAGTTATTGATCTCACCCGGAAAATAGATCGTAATTTGTTTACTGTACTTTTCTTGTCTGTACCAAATCATAGTGGCTAGTTGAAAGCAAACATTGGTTGCAAAGTAGCTTTGTCCGATTTGCACCTTCAGATCCGCCATGGCATGGGCACTATACTCGTAAAGCTTATGGTTTCCCCCCTTTATATTCACTACCATCATCGTAGGTGCTTCCTATCGTGCTAGCACTGCTCCTCAAGACCTCAACCCAAAGCTTACGTGTTGAAATACGAATATGATATGATGCTCATATCACTAAAATAGAGAACGTTTAATTGGTCACCTAATGTTCCTATATTCGTTTTGAAAAGCATGTGTGTCACCCACTGGTCCAACTAGTTCCACTTTCCCGATTTTTCTCTTGATGCTTAGGGTTTTCCCCTTTTATCTACTCTACTATGATTTTCGTAGGTGCTTTTTGTCATACTAGCATTACTCTACCCTTCAAGCTAAACAACACAACACTCAGAATTCGAAAGCTTAGTTGTTCAAATATGATTGTGATATGATACTGATATTAGGTAACTGACACATTTAATTGGTTAGCTAAAGGTCCCACTGGAGTTTCCAAATGCATGTCGCGACATATAGAGAGACAATATAATTGCATTTCTTTGTCACTTGTTGACCGTACTTTCTTGTCCATACCAAATCTTAGTTGTTATTTCAAAGCAAACATCGGTTGCTAACTACCCTTTGCGCGGTTTGCAGCTTCAGATCTGCCATCCCACTGCCACGGTCAACACTGTACTCATCATGCTTATGGTTTCCCCATTTTATGATGACCAAAATCAGCCTACGTGGTTCGTGTCGTAATAGCACTGCTCCACCCATTGAGCTAAACAAGCTTAGTTGTACAAATTCATATATGATATTATTGCTGATATTAGTAAAACTGAGAGATGTTTAATTGGTTAGCTAAATGTTCTACTTTAGTTTCCAAATGCATGTGAGCCACATATGGAGAGACCGGAAAGAATAGTATTTCTCTATGCGCTCTGGTTCATCATGGGTGGCCAACCGACATTGTATTGAAAGACTTGTAATATCTTCAATATGCTTGCTCTTCTGCTCTTCTTTAAGATGATACTCTTCTCTTGCGGTCGACTGGTCAGGTCGAGTTGTTCTCCCGTAGTATATTTTGAATCTGCCAGGTCAGGTCAACTTGTTCTTCTTTACTATATGTTGAAGCTGTCATCTGCGAAGTGTCATCACTTCTGGATCTCTCATATTTTGAGTAGTAGGCCACATTATATTAATGCACACAACAAATTACAGCATGCATGGCATCTCTTAAAAGAATTGCAGACATAGCACAAAGGGGTTTACAAGGAGGCAGTATTGGATTAGAATCACTTCTGCATTACAAAGAAAATCTCACTTGTTTTTATGTTTTCATGCATGTCAGATATTGAACTCAAAATGAATATGAGAATGGGCGCACGAGAGGAATATTACGGAACGATCCACTGGCTAACAAACTTGGCATGGTGGAGGATGGCCTATCTTATTCACCCATCAAGGTGCTTGCTCTAACTTTGCAAAGTTGTATTGGTCGCACATATTTTGCATCTGACCTCTTGCATTACTTCTACTTTATTACACCATCTTCTTAGTTTAAGCATCATATATGAGTATATGACATACCTATCCATTTTCTGTACCTATTCCATTTTGTCGTCACACTATGTTTTTCCAGTCAAATGTTGTTCTTTCGTAATAGATGTCCAAAAGGAAGAGGGTGAGTGCAGATCCTCAAGGAGTACAAACTAGGTATTTGGAAAAGGTAGTGATACCTGTTAAATCAGATATATCAGCAGCCACAGAAAACACAGGCCCAACTATACCACACTTTACCCCTACTTCAGTGGCCAAACCCCTATTAGAACTGCTGGGAGCCCAACGTCAGGTACTGTCTATGATATCAATTCAAAATTTGAACTCCTAAATTTCTGCTTGTGCCTTACCTTCTCTCTTGTATGAAAACTAATTTCAGATGAATCTCCTTGCTCAAAGGATCATACGATCTCAAAACAATATTGGGCTCGGCATTGCTCTTGTCAGTACCTCTCTCCCTTTTGCCTTGTAATGTTGTACTTTATTAATAGCTATTTGATTATGTATATCAGTCTGCACTTGAGCTCCATTATCCTCTATTTCTTCCAATATTATTTGATCTATATTTACTCTTTGCAAAATGTAGAATAATGGCAATGCTTATAAAGAATTTTCTTTGGGGAATATATTGATTATCCTTCCATCAACATGGAGAAGGGCTTTGTCCAGCCCGTGTTAACATGTAATGTAAGTTCATCCTTATAAAGCCTTCAAACTTTGTTCTAGTATAGATTTGGATAGGCATCATTTCCTCCACTGCTGTTTGCTTTGCTGTTTACATCTGATTGGATGTTTGCAACAACTACCAGTTTCAAATTGTAGTTGTAAAAACATGTTCCTTATGTAGAACAGATCCATTTATTTTCTTATATAATTGTGAAACCTGTTACGTGTCTCCTTGTTTCTCTTTCAGAGTCGTATCTCTTATGCTAGGCAGAACTTTAGGGAAGATAGTGAGCCAAACCATCTTGAGGACAGCGAGATAACCCCAAGGTCCTGTCTTGATGAAGACAGTGAGTTAAAGCTACTCACCAGCAGGTATGAGACAACCTCTGTGCAGTCCCTGCCTCAATCAGTTCGACTTCTTCAGTCTCAACTTAAAGCGGAAAGGCTTGCTTCAGCTCAGCTTCGACTTGAAGTCAAAGATGCAATGAAGATGTCAGAGGACTGCCGTGCGCACCATCATGCCATAAATCTAGTGTTGATGCATCTATCGTTGACACAACTGAGGTCTACTCGGCTTCTTCGGCTGTTTGGGGGCCCCGACCTGGCCAGGCCTAGTGCCTTCTAAAGTGCTGTCAGTTTTGTATATTCTTTTGTTGGCGCGTTTATTTGCACTGGTGGCGAACTTTGATGCCCAGTGGATGTAATATGTGTGATAGCCGTGATAGCCTAGCGTAAGTTGCTTGCTTATTTATTTCCTTGTTGTCTTGTTTATTTGTTTGCTTGTAGTCGTTGCAGTTCTTTTTCCGCGGTTTGCTAGTGGCCGCAATAACCTATTTTTTAAAACTAGGCCACAATAACCATGGGCTAATATTTACTATAGTGACATTGGGCCTCCTACGGGCCGTAGAAACAGTGGGCCTTCTACGGGCCGTAGAAACAGTGGGCCTTCTACGGGCCGTAGAAACAGTGGGCCTTCTATGGGCCGTAGAAACAATGGGCCTCCTACGGGCCTTAGAAACAATGGGCCTTCTATGGGCCGTATCATCAATGGGTCTTATACGGGCCGTATGATCGATTGGCCAAACATGGGCCAATAACAGGCCGCATTATGGTCGTAAATGGGCTAGAGTTGGAATCGTCCGTTCATGGGCCGACCATAACGGGCCATCCTTAATAGGACGTATTTGATGAAGCTATGAAAACGGCCCAATGTATTAACGGACCACAAACGGGCTGACTGTAACCACGGGCTAAATTTGGCCCACAAGCAGAAAATGACAGTAACGGGCCGTAAGTAAACGAATACTGGAAATGAGCCCAAGAATAAATGGGCTCTTAGAAGGCTGAAAGATAACATGGGCTGGAAATGGCCCAACGGAATAATGTGCCGTTAATGGGTTTAAGGTATTACACTGTTCATTATGGGCCAGTTTCAACATGGGCCGTTAATGGGCGTAAAGTGATACACTGTTCATTACAGGCCAGTTTCACCACGGGCCGTTAATAGGCCAAGAGTTACAAAGGGCCTCATATGGGCCGAAAGACGTCATGGGCCATACATGGGCCAAAAGTGAAAACGGGCTAGAATCATATTGGATGGCCCAGATGAAGCTACTGGGCCTAATTCGGATAGGACGTAACGGGCCTTGGGTTAGCGGGCTGTAAATGGGCTATATGCGAACATGCCATTAACAGGCTTTCCATGGGCCGGCCCTCCACCTTTTGACCAAGTCAAAGGGGCTGGCCTTTTCACAGGAATGGACCTCTTTTGGGTCGTCCCACGTGCCGACGTATCATAGGCGCCTTCTGTCCAATGAGTGGATGACATCTATCCCAACGATGAGCTGACACGTGTTTCCTCCAGCCAATGATGATTTTACACGTGGAAAATCCCCATTGGTCGGGGCTGTTAACGGGTTATCAGATCCAAAACCCGACCCGATAGCTTAACGGCGTTCTGTTATGGTGGATGCCACATGTCGGTCACCCTTGACGAAAGCACTTCTATGACGCGCGATTTATCGTCATGGAAGTGGACACTTCCGTGATGATAATTTTGGTAATGTCATGGAACACTTCTACGGCAGCACATGTATGACTATCTTGATTCTGTCATAAAATCGTCATGGATGTACATGCATGACAAAAAACGCGACCTACTGTGACAAGCAGATATCATCATGGAAGTGTATTTTTTTTGTAGTGCATCTTCTCTGTTATGGTGTCGTGAAGACAATCTTTTCAAGAGTAACTATCAGTTTGCAAAAGATTTAGCTATCAAGAACCAAAAGGAGTTTGGCCTCAACTTCAACCCTAGCTCCTCCGCTCCAAGATCTGATGGGACTCGTGAAGCTAATGAGAACAGAATTGGCCAATTTTGAAGGGCTTCTGTCTCACATTGCTGCCCAGAGAGCAACCGTGGAGCAATCTGCTGGAGAAGCTGATTCTGATGATGCTCCCTCACCTCCAAAGGACAAGAAGAAGAAGAAGGCAACAGCTTCAAAGCCATCTGCTTCACCAAAAGCTTCAACCAAGAAGCCTCTAAAGTATGCATCGCCTGAATCCAGTGTGCAGTCTAAAGATTTATCTCGCGTGTCCAAGAGGACCAAGAAGCCATTGCCCAAGAAGGCCGCTGGGCAACCCCTCACTCCTTTTGCTATTCTGCACAATGAGGATGACACTATTGATCTGTCCAGCAATGAAAATATTGGCGATGATGCTCTTGAGATGCTAATCAAGAGCAAGCAAGAGGCGGAAATCTTCAACGATCTGCCCCTCTTTGAGGGTTGACATTCTGAATAACTTCATTGATGAGTGGTTCGACGACCAGCGCATCAGTATTGATGATCTGCAGCTTCCGGTAGACATCAGTGTCACATTCCATGAAGCCATTGCTAGTGAGTTGGCCTTGGCTCAGAAGATTGTCGACCTCAAGAACAAAATCAGTTATGAGAAGGCGCGCTTCAAGAAGAACATGGCAAAGCTCAGCGTGGCAGATGTTCAAATCTTCAAGAAGATGCTGCATGACCTCAAGGAAGAGTTTCACAAGAAGCGCAATGAAGCTAAAGGCTCACGAGAGTGCATGAAGTACTTCGCTCAGAAATGTGTTCAAGCACGCAATGAAGCTGAGAAGCGCAAAGCTCTTGGGCGCCTTGGAATCGGTCCCAAGATGGCTGCCAAATAAAAGAAGCCTAATGTGACACAAACTGAAGCACCAAGGCAGGAAGAACCTCACATTGTCTTCCCTGCCAGTTTGACAGGCTCGAAGCCTAAGGTCATCTCAGCAGCTTCAGAGCTGAAGAAGACAAGGGCAGCTGAAGCCGAAGCCAAGAAGCGCAAGCTCAAGGATGCATCTGACGATGCCCCTTCCAAGAAAAAGTTGAAGACTAAGGGAACTAAGTCTTCAAAGAAAGAGCGTGTTGCGGCCTCTCAGCCTCTCATTGTTGAACCCATCTCTGTCGCTCTTCCGGCTGCCACCAATCAAGATCGACATATCGTGATCCACCAGCCTGCTTCCACAGAGGCTCATGAAGATGAACAAGTTCCAGTTGTTAACCCCAACGTAGCTGAAGACATTGATCATGAAGACAATTTTATTGATCATGAAGTCCTTCCTCAACTCGAGCACCAGTTGGTATCATCGTCTGCTCCAACGAGCAGTGAATACATTAGCATTGGTCGTCCATTGACGCCAATCACTCAAGATGCTTCCTGGGATGAGCGCCCACAAGAAGAAACCCCTGTTTAAGATGAGACACCCCATACTCCACCAGCACAAGTTACCAATCCGGTACTTAATGACGACAACTACATGGAGACCACTCCATCTCCAAAGGCATCGCCCATGTTTCAACGGCTTCGCAAGGTCTCAGGCCATCAGTCTCCATGGTACACCATCCCCGAAGAAGATTCACAACAATCCAGTTCAGTGGCATGTCAAGTGTTCCCTGAAGGGAATCCTTCTGTGACGGTTCCAGCGTCTGAAGCTAAAGCTGCTGAAGACATTCCGGCTGCATCAGCCGAAGAAGAAGAAAGAAGAGAAGAAAGAGAAAGAGTTGCCACATCCCCTACCACAGACCAAGTCATTCTTGAGGAGAATGTGATTGTACCAGACCCTCCGGTTCTACAATGAACGGAGGTTGAAAACACTGAGCAGCCAAAAATACTTCTACTAACGCCAATGATGTTGTCATGGCCGAAGACAATGTGGAGCCTGAAGCTAATGTGGTGCCTGGCCCCTGTAGCACCACCAAGGCCTCACACAATTAAACAGTCCTACGATCATGTACAGCTTGTCACAATAAGATGGCCCATTTTGGTTCCTCCCACAGCTCCAGGACCACAATATGACTATCATGTGGAGCAGCGACCACAAGTTCAGAAGCCAAAGCCTGGGCTTCCATGACTTCCAGGTGTTGCTACATCACCAGGGTCCTTCAGTGTCACCAGCTTCAGAGCACACAATACCTTCTTGGGCAGTGCCAAGAACCCATACTCGAAGCCAAAGATCTCTTCCGATCGCTTTTGGAGCCATCAACAGCGCAACTACTACTCCTGTATCCTCTACAATCAAGAGAGAATTTTTTCTCACATGTGTCTTGATTGTGAAGCTGTTGCTAGGCTGCCCTATCTTGAAGAAGCACTGGACTACTTTCGGGATGCTGGTCTTCTACAATTTGTCACTGCCAAAGAGCATTGGAATGAAGAGCTTCTACTGCAGTTCTATGCTACTCTTCACATTCGTGGCTACAACAGGGATCCGAAGACATGGATCCTCAAGTGGATGACAGGAGATGTGCACCATGAAGCCAAAGCTCAAGACATCATCGATCTTACCTCCCTGCCCACTCTAGGTGAATTGTATGAGCCTGGTTGTCAGCGTCATAGAGAAGAACTGCAGAGTATTTTTCAGAGGCCTGAACCCAATATGAGTCAGATGCTCGTATGATGAAGCCATTGCCTTAAGATGTAGAATATCCCAAGGAATTCTTCGTCAAGGACCTCAAGTACTTGCCCCGCATAGTCTATCATATACTAACGCGTACTCTATGGCCAATCAAGGGACATTCTTCCGAAGCCAAACTTGAAGGAGCAATGAAGACTTTGGTATTTTATATTGTCAATGGCATCAGATTCAACTCCCAGGATTTGTTCATCAGACAACTAGCTGCATCTGGGATTGATCTATTTGGCCTGAACTTTTATGCTCCATGGGTGATGCGCCTGATCAAAATCCATTCTTCTGTCAACTATCAGCCCTCGGCTCGCAACCATCTTGTCTTTTTGCCTGAGGTTGATCTGTCGCTGAAGCCATCTACCCCGAACCTGCCAAGGATCCTCTATATCTTCATAATGTTGATCATCAAAGCTTCACACAACCAATAGAAGGAATTCATGTCCCCAATGCTGCAACACCTGCTTATCCTCTGGCTGGCAATGTGTGTATGCCTCATCGTGCCAATACCGAAGCCACTGCTAGTAGCCAAAGGCCTTGGAAGCGTTCTCGTGTACTCAATGACCGAGAGCTGCTTGTGGCCTTACACCAGAAGTAGGACAAGTACCATGACTGGCTCAAGCGTTAGATGCAGAGTCTCTTGGTGGATGTCAATCGCATTCGAAACCTGGCCACCAAGAACTCATTTGTTGCTCATGAAACCTCTCGGCGGTCCTAGAAGACCCTCACCCTACTATGTCCTGAAGACAATCTTCGCGAAGATGGCTTCACCGAGGGCTTCAAGTTTGATTCCAGGCCTCAACAAAATGCAAGTTGGCATCGCACTCCTTCACTTGAAGATTCTGAATATTCATCTTCGCCTGCAACTGTTGTTGCGAATGTCGTCGATGAAGAAGACGACGCCACTTCACCGACCATGGCTACGCTGCATCTTGACACTGCATCAGGCCCTTCTGCACCACCAAACTCCAACGCCGACCCTGCTCTAGCTTCTGCTCCTTCTGGAAACGAGTAGATGCTCTATATCTTCAAACTTTTTGGTCATTACTGACAAAAGGGGGAGAAGCATATGAGTTGATAGTCTTCAAGCGAGTCCTTATGGGTTGTTGCATTATTTTGCCAAGTATTTACAACTCTCATCTTTTGATACATTTGGTTCTTTGAGTTGAAACACTCAAACTCGATGGTCGTCTGCTAGTTTCTCTGCTACTCTATGATGCGATGATAAATTCCGCATGAAGTCATTCTGCAAATGTCCATTTTCCATTATGCATATCATTATCTTCATTATCTTCCTATATGCATAATGCATTGTCTTCACACTTCAGGGGAAGCCTCGTCATATGTATGAAGACAATACTCACAACACTGAACTTTCACATACTTTTATCCCCATTGAAAACTTCAACTAGTTTGTCATCAATCACCAAAAAGGGGAAGATTGTAAGTGCATCTAGTGCCACCCCTAGTTGGCTTTGGAGTATTGATGACAAACTTGGTTGAGCGACTAATGTGTTTGTGAGAATTGCAGGATAACACAGGTAGTAGTCCCATATTGATTCGGTTTACCTATGAGAGATGACCCCTAAAAATGTGTGAAGACAATGGTGGTCTATGAAGATATTCACATTGAAGACTATGACATGAGAAGACATCGCATGAAGACTATGGAGTACGAAGACATAGTTTTTTGTAGTTGCCTTTTCTTCTTTGTTGAGTCATAGGAACTACCGTACTGTTAAGTGGGGTCTAAGTGAACAAAGTCAGAGTGACTGAAGTGATGCTCAACCAAATCCTATGTCTTCGAGCGAAGACAATGAGAGCAAATCTTATCCAGAGTTGGATTAGTCAGCTTTACTTGTAGCCCAAGTCAAGCCGCCGCGTGTGTTTGAAATCTGACCGTTGGACACATGTCAGTTCCTTAGTGACCCAGGGTCATTTTGGACAAATCAGGCCGGGTTGCCTCCTGGCTATAGATAGCCCACCCCCTACACCATAAATTGTAGGCTGCTTAGAGTTAGTGCACAGCTTTTGTCATTTAAGAGCAACCCACCTCCGAAGCATTTGAGAGAGAAACCCTTGCGAGGACAAAGCCCAAAACACCCAGAGGCAAAGAGTGTTAGGTATCACTGAAGTCTTTCTGTCTGTGTGATCTGAAGACTTATTACACTTGAGGATTGTGAATCCTCCATCCAATTAGGCATCGCGTTCTGAGCATCCAAGAGTCATTGTGGATTGCCGGTGAACGAAGTATGTGAAGGTTTGGAAGTCTCCCTTGAAGACTTACCAGAGTGATTGGGCGAGGACTAAGTGTTCTTAGCTCAAGGGGAATAAGGTGAAGACGCGGTCTTTTGAGTTGAATCTCAGCCTCCCTAACCAGACGTACAGTTGTCAGAGCAATTGAAACTGGTCCAACAAATCCTTGTCCTCTCCGAGCAACTGGTTCTATCTTTCACCTCTCTTTACTTACAATCTAACTTCGTGAAGTCATTGCCCATTTGTCTGATCTAATTGACTTCACTTCATGAAGACTATTTACTATTTGGCATCATACTCTTCCATCATGATCCTTACTACCTAGCTGCTGATAGTCTTCGTGCTTTCACTTCATTGCTTACTTGACTGTGGCTTTTCTAGTGTTGTCTACCTTCCACTGCATATCAATAGGTTCATTTCTATTGTTTGTCTTCAAAGAACCCGTGTTTTGAAGACTTTCATAAAAAATGCCCATTCACCCCCCTCTAGTCGAATACTAGCACTTTCAGCAGCCGCGCTTCATCTCTGGCTCGGCCGCAAGCACGGCCGGCCCTTTGCACTTTACGTCCTTGGCATTGGCCTTCTTGTGTTCGAGGTCAGCATCAGGGAGCTCGAGGAGGGAGAGGCGCCCCTCCTCAGCCCTTGCACACTTTTTCACCATATTGAACATCTCCAGGACTGTGTAGAGGTCCTCGTGGATGGCGAGCTCCTCCTTCATCTTCACATCGCAGACGCCATCAGTGAATGCTGAAATGATGACCTCGTCTGACACCTTAGGGATCTTGAGGAGAACATTGTTGAAGCGCTGGATATACTTCTTTAGGGTCTCTTCTGGCTGCTGCTTGATGTGCCGCAGGTCACCCGCGGCCGGTGGACGGTCACTAGTACCCTGGAAGTTGGCGATGAAGCGGCCGTGCATCTCCTCCCAGGAAGAGACCGATCCCACGAGTAGATTCAGGAGCCAAGAACGCGCACCATCCTTGAGGGCCATGGGGAACCACTTCGCCATGATCTTCTCGTCGCCACTGGCCGCCTCGATGCTCAACTCGTAGAGCTGCAGGAACTCGGCTGGGTCGGCGGTGTCGTCATAGCATGGGGACAGGTCAGGTTTGAACTTTCTTGGCCAGATGACGTTGCGAAGCTCCGAGGTGAATGCGCGGCATCCTGCTGTGGCCACGGGGGGCCATCGAGGAGGTGGAACTTGGTGCTGGTGCATGAGCGCCGCCACCTCCTATGGCGGCACGCGTGCTTGACGTGGGGGCGCAGGAAGCACGCGTGCTTCTCCTTGAGGCTGCTGCACCACCTGGCAGCTCGCCTCTTCTCGCGTAGGCGCCTGGCGCGTTGGGTCGCACCGTGGGGCCACACGCCTTGGCTCAGTGATGACACCCTGGGCCGGAGGTGGTGGAGGAGCCCCGTGAGCCACGTCGCCCGCGGCAGGCGGCTGTTGGGGCAGTGAGCGGGCTGGTGCAGCGGAGCCCCCAGCCTCGCTGACAAGCTCAGCGATCCGCTCGAGCCACTCCTCATAGAAGTCGTCGACTGGGCGGTAGCGAAGGAATTCCCGCGCCATTGAGTAGAGCGGCCTTCGTGTTCGCCGGCCCGTGACGTGCTTGGGAGGATGAAGCTGCTGGGGCCAGTGACGGAGTGGCGGTGCGCCCGTCGCTGCGCATCGAAGGGTGCAACGAAGAAGCTTTCTGCTCGTGGCCGGAAGGGCCCGTGGCGGCATTGGCCACCGGAGACAGAGCACGACGAGCACACCCATCGCCCGCTGGAGCCGTCTGAGCAACGCGAGTGGCAACTGTGGCCCGGCGCTCGGCGCGAGCCTGGCATGCCTTAGCCATGGAGGTGACGGAGTGAGGTGGATCGATCGACGGAAGACAAGATCCGACGCACCCCTACTTGGCGCGCCAAATGTCGGATTACGGGTTCCGCAAACCTTTGAAAGGTTCGAACTCGGGGGTGCATGCGGATATCTCAACGTACCCAGCCTGCCTACTCACGGTCCTCCTAAGCCTAGCGCGATGAGCTCGAAGAGACAAAGAGACACATCGGTTTATCCTGGTTCGGGTCACCTCGCGGTGTAATACCCTACTCCAGCGTTTTGGTGGATTTCCTCAAAGGGCTGAGGATGAACTAGTACAGTGGATGAATTGGCCTCAGGAGGTGAGGTGTTCTTGAGCTCAAGAGAGCTGGTGAGGTGGTTGGGTGAGAGTGGATCCGATCTGTCCATCCCCTTCTCTATGGTGGTGGCTAAGTCCTATTTATAGTGGCCTTGGTCCTCTTCCCAAATGTTGGTGGGAAGGGATCCCACAACGACCGGATATGAAAGGGGACAAGCAGTACAGCTTATCCTGACTAAAGTGGTCTTCGCCTGCGAAAAGCCCCTGGTCGTGACGCTGTAGTGGGCTCGGTGATCACCTCTATTCTGCTGTCCTGGCGGTCTTGGTCTTGTTGCATCACAATGGAAACCTTTAGCTGATTCCTCGGGACTCTGCGCCTGTGGCTTGCCTCCCTTGCACCAAAGAGGGAACTGGCGCTCTGCGCCCGCTAGTGCCCGCCCGGCCTTGGTCGTCATGGCTCACGTCAGCTGAGCCTCGTGAGGTGCACCTTGCATAGAAATATCCGCCCCTCGGGAGCCAGCCTGAGGAGGCCGATTCCCTTGGGGTCTTGGTGTCGTCCGCCTCGCGAGGCTTGGCCCCTCGCGAGTGTCTTGAGTTGTTGATGCTGGAGCTGGGCCGTACCAGGCTGTTGATGGAGCCACATGGTGGGCTGCAGGCAGGCAAGTTTGGATACCCCCATATCCAGAACGCTGACATGAAGCAACCGAAATGCAAAGGCTCAGTGCAAGATTAGCAAAGCTGGAGGAACTAGAGAGCCAGCGAGCTATCGGCCAATAACCTCAGTGGCACGAAGATCCTTGCTTTGACGCTGCCCCAGAAGCTACCCCACCATCTCAGCAGAGAAACGGTGTGGCTTCCATGGAGCTCATTCAGCCTGATTTCACGGCTCCTCGCTACCCCTCAGATAGTATCACAGAGGCTGAACATTGCGAGCTAATGAAAAAATATCAGAACCTGACCTTAAAGGCGGCGGTCGGCTCTGTTGTACCTCCTGAAGCTGAGGGAACTTTTCACTGCTGTCCGATTCCACATGGCTATGCTGTTATGACGGTGGATGAAATAATGAAGGGATTTGAGGAGCTAGAGCTTGACTTCCCTACAGGTGAAGGGGAGATTCATTTGGAAAATGCTTTAACGAGTACATGTCTATGGAGAAAGGAGTATATCACGCTTCCAAATTGGACGACTCCTCCTCCGCCTCCTCCGTTGCATCAGGACACTCCGCCTCCTCCTCCTCCTCCTCCGGCTAGTGATCATGGCACTCCGCCTCCTCCTCCGCCTCCTCCGGCGCGTGAGGGCACTCCGCCTCCTCCGGCACGTCTGAGCCCTCCGCCTCCTCTGACATGTCAGCGGACTCCGCCACGTCAGCAATAGCGGAAGAGAGACGTCGCCGCTCCGGCGGCTAGCAGTACAAGAGGCATGAAGAAATACATATCTGGTCCAAGCCTGAAGCCTCTTCTAAAGTTACCCTATGAGAGGACCGACGAGGAAAACGCGGACATCTATGTTGCCGAAGTGGAGGCCCATTTTGAACGGATACCTCCACCTCCGAAGGAAATGGTAGATCTGGTGAAAGCGAAGCGCACTCTGGATGCCCTGAAGCGACCACCACCGCCTCCTCCGGATTCACTATGTTCGTTGTATTTAAAAGACACATGAAGATGCTCAGCGGTCGGGAAGTACTTCTAGTGATGCAAGATTAGCACAACAAATAAGTGGGAAAACAATTCCCCAGCTTGGCGAATAGGCGAAGCAATCGTGCCCCCCACTCAAGGTGTCTAGCGATATCATCGCTAATCATCCGGGGCTAGTGCCTGGTACCAATCTTGGTGATTACCTGAGCGATGATGTAGAGTTTGAAATGTTAGAGGTATCAGAGATCTTCAGATACGAGTACGGGAAGTCTCTCGTCAAACCTGATCATCCTCCTCTAACAATGATGACGCGAAGATTGCATGAATGGTACATGGATACCTGCAGAAAGTCTGGAAAGGATAGTATGATGGTGAGAATTAAAGATGATCATGGCCTCATTGGAGTTGAGTTGCTGACAGTTAAATTTGTGGAGTTATTTCAGTTATTCAATCAAGACGCCCTCGACAAACAACTCATGACTTGCTACTCTCTATAAGTATTACTTCTGTAATTAAGTCTCTATAGCTTAGCTCTTTAATTGCATGTATATATAATTATCCTCACTATATTATGCAGATTGAAGATCATTGAATGCAAGAAAGGACAAATCTATGACATTGGGTTCATTAACCCAAATACCATAAATGAATGGTCGGTTCAAAAGAGAGTCAAAGATACTGAGGACAACTTGCTACAATCGTTACTTCGACATCAGAACAAAGCTAAAATACTCTTTCCTTACAACTTCAAGTGAGTGTTACTGTCTTGTGCATATTCAGTTTCACTTACTCGAGGTTATAGTAATGTAATTGATGAGTTATGCGTGCGCAGGTTCCACTTTATTCTGCTAGAGATTAAGCTTGACCGGGGAGTAGTAACTGTCTTAGACTCAAGACGTAAAGATCCCCAGGAGTATGCGGACATGACTGCAATGCTCCAGAAGTAAGTTCAATTGATCATTATCGCACCATATCGGAAACTTTCGTTCATTTGCTGATATCAAGTAATCATTTCCTTTGCCTGGCAAGGTTCGGAAACAGTTCACCGGAATGGTTCCGGTTCTGCAGAGGGAGCTGCGATTTACACACCCCAAAGTAAGTAGTACTAGCTAGTTCCGCGCATCTCTCATTGATTCTTGTTTCATCAATACCATTATCATGCTTCATTATCAGTTTGATTGAACTCTATTCTCGTAAATTGCTTGTGGCAGGAAGGCGGGAATAATTTATGTGGATACTACGTTTGCGAGTTCATCCGTCACTCGACCTCTGAGCGGGGCTACTCTGACAAACAATATGAAGTACGTAAAAAATATTCACAATTTTGTTTTATTACAATCAATTGTGTTGAGTTTCATTCATATATATGTATTGACCCCCTTCTTTAAATTAGTTGTGGCAGACGCGGGATGAACTCCTACTACAAGATCGCATACGAGCAATTCAAGAGGAATTGGCGGGATTCTTTCTTGACTACGTCATACATAAAGGCAGAGAATGACATGTGGAAGTTGAAATTGATTTTAGATGTTAGGGATTGTAAGAGATGTTATATTTTATATATGTAGTAGCGTCGGATAGATATATACGAAAACTCGTTGTTCGACCAATCTCGGAGAAAGAGATGTCACTTCTCTCTGTATATGTTCATGACGATCTTGTGTAATTAATGGTTCCTTCATTTGCTTACTAGCTAGCGTGTCGAGTTCTCTCTATACGTATAGTAGTTAGCGTCGACCAAGCATGGAGAAAGAGATATCACTTCTCTCTATTAGCTAGCTAACAAAATATGAAACCCCTAAATAAACCCTCCAAAACCCCTAACCCCCCCTTAAAAAAACAAAAAACCCAGTGCATGCGAGCTGCTGACGCGTGGCTGCCTTTTGGTCCCGGTTGGTGTTACCAATCGGGACTAAAGATCCTCCTGCCTGGGCGCCCCGCATCGGCCACGAGGAGCCCCTTCTATTCCGGTTCGTAAGCAAACCAGGACTAAAGGTTTTGGGCTTTAGTCCCGGTTCCAGAGCCGGGACTAAAGGCCCTCTGGAACCGGAACTACTACCCTGTTTTCTACTAATGATAGGAGATGCCCACATCACTTGTGCTTCCTAGCGATGCCATTGAAGTTGGCATAGTATTCAAATTGCGGGAGCCCAAACTCAAATTCCAGCAAATCCTCTATCTCCGTTGAAGGTTGAATTTCATCCTATATAATTACACGATGGAGGTTACCTTGGCTCCTGACTCACCGCCGCCGACCTCTCCGGTGGGACCAACGGGCTTCCTTGATGTCGCTGACGTCATCATCACCGCCAAGGTAGATTGGAGGTGGGGAATGGTGACACGCGGGTTGATTGGT
>NC_041387.1:609306981-609310383 GCF_002162155.2 Triticum dicoccoides | reverse complement strand
ACGGTGTTAGCTATGAGGCGTTGGTAGGCCTTGGATGGGGGTGGCGCCACCGGTGAAAATAGCCGGGTTGACGAACTCGCGGTCGACGACGATGGTAGTTGGGGGGAGGAAAGTTCTCTAGTGCGCAACTAGGGTTTTGGAAAGGGGATTTGGAGGTAAAGCTTTTTTTTTGGCCAGCTCAAAAAGCCTTTGGGAGTTATAACCGATTAAGTAAAAAATATAAGTTCTCTAGGAATGAGAGATTTGCTGTGCTTCGACCAGATATGCTGTTGCACAGCTATAAATAGAGCCTCTACGCCACCCAATCTCGGCAACAACCATCAGGTTAGAGTTCCTCATTCCTCAAGGCTTGTTTAGCTCGTGCTTCTACTACTAGCAGATTGGTAGCCATGGCTAGGGTGCGAGACCCTCTCGTCGTCGGAAAGGTCATCGGGGAGGTCATCGACAACTTCAACCCCACGGTGAATATGTCGGTGACCTACAGCTCCGACAAGCAGGTGTCCAACGGCCAGGAGTTCTTGCCGACGGCGGTCGTGTCCAAGCCACGCATTCAGGTCCCGGGTGGCGACATGAGATCTTTCTTCAGTCTGGTTTGCGCTTCCTCTCCTCCTTGGCCACCTGACGCGTACACAAAGTACGCTAGCTAGCATCCAGCTGATAACCGAGTATATTGCTGCTCTTCAGGTCATGACGGACCCAGATGTGCCAGGGCCTAGTGACCCATACCTGAGGGAGCATCTCCACTGGTAATTGTACTAACCCAACCTAGCTCAATCGGTCAGAAGTCAACCAGTACAATTACCATGTATATATATATATATATATCGAATGCTCACTCCAAGTGATCGAGCACAAATTAATTATCTGGCGACCCATTAGTTGCTATCCCATGGGCATCAGTCCTGTTTTTCGTCTAGTGAGCATAAATTGGCACAAATTTATACGATCAGCTATACATAAGAATATGTTTATCAGGCTATGAGCTTTTGTGTACATGCAGGATCGTCACTGATATTCCTGGCACCACTGATGCTTCTTTCGGTCAGTGCCCTTTTTTCTGATTGGCTACATCCTTAATTTGTCTGGATAAACATGCACTTGAATAATGCACGCAGGGAGCGAGGTGGTGAGCTATGAGAGCCCGAAGCCCACCATCGGTATTCACAGGTTCGTCTTCGTGCTGTTCAAACAGAAGAAGCGGCAGGCTGTGAACCCTCGAGCTCCTTCCACCAGGGACTGCTTCAACACTCGCCGCTTCGCCGACGAGAACGACCTCGGTCTCCCGGTCGCCGCCGTCTACTTCAACGCGCAGCGGGAGACAGCCGCGCGCCGCCGCTGATGTGGAAAATGATACAAGCCGATCAAGCTATGGCTTAGCTACTGGTAGTAGCTATATAATTCAAATAAGAGTTTGCTTGTGGTCTTGTGTCCACTGTTTCTGGTAGTCTTCGTACTGTTCAGCTCTTCGGTTAGTTTAATTAGTTACTCCTACTAGTCAACCTGTGAGCTTGTGTACGCCACTAGAGTGAATTTAGTTCAACTCCTATTTTGTACGTGTTCACCGGGACTCTGGGAGCAGAATGAATGATAGCTAGCAGAAGACCGTCGACGTGTCTGGTAGTAGTAGGCGAGTGAAAGGTGGAAAAGGCAATGGCTGTGGCCCACCTACCTGCGCTACTGTTGTTGCCCTCAGGGCCTATAATCTTTTTTACCCGTTTTGAACCTCGTACTATTTTCATTCCAGTAAAGACCTCATCTTTAAGGCCGGGCAAGTATCTCCGCTCTAAAAAATATGTATGCCTTGGTTGATCTTGATTGTCTGAGTATATAGATACTAGATCTTGCCGTATCTGTTGTGTGTGTGTGCAATTTGTAATATTAATTGATATGGCTGGTTGTGGCTGGTGTGAAGAGGCATCAGTTCTTGGCCATCCTTTTCCCACCATTTTGGTGTCCCGTCCCCTTTGGTCGATTTGGCAATCTTTGATCATTAGCATATATATGCGCCTACGTATGCCTTCCTTAATTAAGTTTGTGCACTTTCTGGATCAACATGCCTAGCTATAGTTTATATACATGAAAAACTAATGTTAATATATATGAGTCATAATATCTATCATGATGCATAATAGAAGATTTAACAACCTACTGGTTATAGAAGATGGCTAACTAAGACAATCAACAAACATGGAAGGTACAAGTAGTTTCAATGGATGGAACAATTACACAAAGTAGATTGGAGTGGTTTACAAATATCCTACATATCATTTAATCATTACCAAAAGTTCAAATGTGCTCACATGGTCATTCACAGGGGCAAAGAGTTATGATCAACTTCTCGTAGCAACTAGCAACTAGTGCGCCTCCACCTATCGAATAAAGATCAAAATTCAAGTAATATAATCTAGGCATATATGCATCTGCTAACTGGGGTCTAGCCTCCTATTCGAAAAGGAAAAAAAATGCATCAGCTAAATAGATCGTATTTATGAAGACATTAAAGTGTAATATAAGCTAGGTGTATATGTATCAACTAAATCTCTCATAGTGGGCCGGGGTATCATAACCCAGTATATGTATCAACAAAGCATAATATTGACATGGCATAGTTGAGTATTAAATTAGATAAGAAAGGACACCAATATCATACCATGATACCGTGACAGAGTATTGGAATACTAATATGATTCATCTAAAATAATAAATGAAGTCATTTAAAATACCAGCACATTATATTATGCACTCCCTCCTTTTTTATTTACACCATATATTAGCTTTGTCTTAAGTCCAACTTTGTAAACTTTGACCAAGTTTTATAGAAAAAATATTAACATCTACAATACGACATAAATATCGTTGGATCCTTCATTGAATATATTTGTTATAGTAAATGTTCATATTGTTTTCTGCAAACTTTATAAATTTGAATTAGAACAAAGCTAATATGCACAGTAAATACAAAGTGAGAAGAACTATGAAGGTACAATATCATACGCAAAGCTAATGTTCATATGATATTCTAGTGCTAATGTAGGAACAGCCTTACGAGGCATCTGTTATAAAGACAATAAGTCGGGTAGCTGATTCGGCCAGTCATCCACATTGTGAAGCATGTCTGACCCAACATATATAATAAGGAAGGCTCATGTTCACCTAAAGGCTACATGTAGGGATGCAAATGGTGACGGCATATATCCTCAACTTCACGTCATGATCAATCATAGGAAAGGGAACAAGAAAATGGGTCCCATGCCTTTTGAGTTTCGTCGTTTCGTGGTCTTTGGTAATTGTTACCTGAGATGAGATTAATCATGTTCAAGAAGAGTAATGCTATACCTACATACAACTACTTATAGGATTAAGGTAAGAAGCAACGTGAATAATTACTGATTGGAGATAGGG
>NC_041387.1:609305436-609306662 GCF_002162155.2 Triticum dicoccoides | reverse complement strand
TGGAATACTTCCAATTACAAGAGGTAGGATGAGCGGGGACAACCACAAACATGAATAACAAGTTGCTTCCACACTACAATCATAAACATAGTTCGGTTTCAAAAAAAAAGAAAAAAGCATAACATAGTCCGTTCAAAAAGTTTATGTATGTATCTCGAGCAAATAGGAATAATTACATAAACGTCTTCAGCTCAGAATCACATATCCAAATGAGCCATAGAGATTTGCGCAAAAAAAAAAGAAAAAAAAAGAAAGAGCCATGGAGAGTGCCTGCCCTAAACTACGAGTAGTTACGATTTTATCACCGTCGCCCTCTCATCTTATATATAGTGGCTATTGCTAGTGTTTTTCACTCATAATGCATTGCCGAAAAGGGTTTTCCCCCCGCTTTGTATACAAAGCAACTAACCGAACCATATAGGAATAGGTGCTGGGGCGGAAGCAGAACAGTCACGCCCAAAAGAAACGACAGAGAAAGAGCAAAAGAAACAAATGCCGACAACGGCGGATCAACAAAAATGAAGAAGCCTCGCGATCGCTGCGCCCACCGGGCTCTTCCACTAGGCTCCAAGACTCCGAAGCGCCGGCACCAATCAACACCTCCAAGAAGGATCACGACGATGACGACGCTGCTGCCAAGGGTTTCCCCCGGTACACGACGAGGCGAGAGGAAGGGTAGCCCCCGACGCCCTCCCGGAAGGTCAGGTGGCACGTGTGCGCCGGAGTCGTCCACGCCGACAGGGGTTTCCCCCGATCCCAACCCGCACCTCGGGCGCTCCGGAACCAGCCACCAAACCAAACACCACTCTGCGCCAACGCGGTCATGAGGCCTCCACGCCGTCTCACCACGGCACCGCGAACTGAGGACAGCGTGGCGAAGAATCAGAGCCGGGACTAGGCCATCAGCACCATCGGCACGCGGGAGGGCCCCACCTCCACCGTCAGCGACGGTAGCATCCGGATGCAATAGAAGGAGTACACCAGGCCCGTAGGCCCACAGGCCCGGCCGAGCCCTCGTGGGCCCGTAAAGCTCCCGCCTTCGCGCTGCTGCCGGCACGTCGTCGGTGCCGACCCATGTCTGAGCCGCTCCTCCTCCTCACCGTGCCGCAGACAACGAGACCACGCCGGGGGGCCGGCCCGCTAGGGCCCAGATGAGGCCCGTCGGGCCCAGATCTGGGCCGGGGGCGCGTCGATGGCCACCCAGCGCCACCACGCCGCCCCGCCGC
>NC_041387.1:609294934-609305287 GCF_002162155.2 Triticum dicoccoides | reverse complement strand
CCAGGCCAGCGCCGGGGGCGCCCGCCGACGGCGGCGGGGGGAGACGGGGAAGGAGGGGACCTGCGGGAGAAGGGCGCGAGCTCCGCCCCGGCCACCTCTCGGGGAGGCGGCGCGAGGCGGCCTGGACGGAGGAAGGGGAGGGCGGAAGGGGGGCGGGGTGGGGGGTGAGGCCGACGGCCGGAGGCGGCGGGAGGGTCGGCGGCGGCGGGAGGGGAGCGGGGGAAACCCTAGCCCGAGGCTTGCGGCAGAGGGGGCGAGCAGGCGATGTTTTGTCCTCATAATGCATTCAAGCTCTCCATAATGATTTTCGCCATGACGTCTCAACTCTCAACTTCTCAGCTCTCAAATGACCTGGTTCTTACTGAAAATTTGGCGGCCGTAGCACATGCCTGACGACAGGCGTGGTACAATCCATGCATGCACGGTGACTGAATGTGTCAATCTTCTTCAGAGCTTCAGATTGGGTTCCTTACAGATAAGGACACACACAGTGCCGACAAGACTCGGCCACAAACAGGATACTAGTCAGTCTCCAGCGCAGTAGCCTCGCCGACGTGTCGAATACGGGAAATCGTCTCGGCCCTGAGAACCCAACCCCCACTCCCACGGAGCCCCGTAGAAGCAACAGCCGTGCTCGCCGGTGGAATCTAACCATGAGTAGTGAGCATTTTCCAATTGTATAGATAATACCTCCCGTACTACGCAAAAGCTGTTATTCTCAAGCCCTTATCACATGCATCATTACTCACAACTCTTGCATCGAATGATATTGTACCAGGATTCCACCGGTCCATTGAATAGAACCTATCACATGCATCATTACTCACAACTCTTGCATTGAATGATATTGTACCAGGATTGATCGATCACGTCCGTGTTTAACTCTAACACCCCCGACCTATCCCCGAAAAATATAGGATTCCTCAGCCTCCTCGCCTCGTCTCCCATGACCTTAAGGAAGACGAAATGTCGGTGGCTCCCTGAAGATGAAATAAGGTTCTCCCCGCCTAGCGCCGTCCGGTGGTGCATCTAGCATCGTTGGTGGGTGTGTGAAGGTGTGTCTCCGGCGGATCTGGCTTTGATGGATTTGCTCGGATCTGCTCGTCGTCGGTCTACGTTCGTGTGTCTTAAGGTTAGATCCTTCTGCTCTACACTACTCTGCATTGGCGGCGGTTACTGTTCTGGTGCGCTGGTCCTATGGGGTGGGTTCTTAGCACGATAACTTCTCAATTGTCTACTACAACAATTCTTTTCTGGCCCCGGTGAGGGAGGGGTGATGACGGCGGCACGCCTTCGGCTCGCTTCGGTACTTGTAGTCGTTGCTAGGTGATATATAAATCTGAATGTAATCCGTTGTACTGCAATGATTGGAGATGAATAGATCGGATGTTTTCCCGCAAAATAAAATGACATTGTACCACATGTAACTTTGCCGGGTGTGAGGGTTAGGGCATCTCTAAAACGGACATCTAAAACAGGTACGGTATCCGCACGCACGCATGCGTTTGCCGATAATGGTATGGGAGCCGCTCATCCAACCGTGTACCTTAAATGTCCGCATACATTTCAAATGAAATTTTAACAAACCGGACGATCTTCATGCAAACGGGATGATTTTCATTTAAACCGGATCACGTTCATTAATTTTTGACATATTTTACTAAACAAAAGCATCCACAAGCTAACCTAGTCTAAATCTTCGCCTACGTCCGTACTCCAAATCCTTACCAAATACTACCTTTGTCATGGTTTATAAGTCCCTTTACATTTTGTGCCAAATTTTAACTAGATATTTAACAAACAAAACATTAATGCATGTCACCAAAGATTATATTATTGGATTCTATTTTAAACATAGTTTCCAATTATATT
The DNA here is from genome assembly GCF_002162155.2 of Triticum dicoccoides. Lineage (NCBI taxonomy): Eukaryota > Viridiplantae > Streptophyta > Magnoliopsida > Poales > Poaceae > Triticum > Triticum dicoccoides. Next base: position 609,303,415 of record NC_041387.1, on the reverse strand, counting down.
ATTTTAATGACATGCATTAACATTTTGTTAGTTAAATTTAAGGTCAAAATTTGGCATAGAACACAAAGGGGGTTAATAAACCAGGATAGTGGTAGTAGGTTGGAGTTATTTTTGCTTACTCCTTTCCTCGGTGTTCTTCATGACTGGTATCCCCGGTGGACGTGAGCCACGGGAAGTGAAATTGTGGGTCGCTAGCAAGGAAGAGTAAGACATGACATGACGCCTTCGTCTCCCATGTCCTACACTTCCTCGTCAGAGTCCGCGGCCTAGACATCGCCGTTCGAGGTGAGGTCCACGATGGATGTGGACGTGCTGACCTCGTGGTCGTAGCAGCCCGACGTGAACGACGTGCAGCTGTCGACGTCCTCGTCCATTGTCGCCAGCGTGCCTCCGCGTCTGATGACCCACAAGTGTAGGGGATCTATCATGGTCCTTTCGATAAGTAAGAGTGTCGAACCCAACGAGGAGCAGAAGGAAATGACAAGCGGTTTTCAGTAAGGTATTCTCTGCAAGCACTGAAATTATTGGTAACAGATAGTTTTGTGATAAGGTAATTCGTAACGGGTAACAAGTAATGAAAGTAAATAAAGTGCAGCAAGGTGGGTCAATCCTTTTTTTAGCAAAGGACAAGCTTGGACAAATTCTTATATGGAGATAAGCGCTCCCGAGGACACATGGGAAGTATTGTCAAGCTAGTTTTCATCATGCTCATATGATTCACGTTCGTTACTTTGATAATTTGATATGTGGGTGGACCGGTGCTTGGGTACTGCCCTTTCTTGGACAAGCATCCCACTTATGATTAACCCCTATTGCAAGCATCCGCAACTATAAAAGAAGTATTAAGGTAAACCTAACCATAGCATGCAACATATGGATCCAAATCAGCCTCTTACGAAGCAACTCATAAACTAGGGTTTAAGCTTCTGTCACTCTAGCAACCCATCATCTACTTATTACTTCCCAATGCCTTCCTCTAGGCCCAAATAATGGTGAAGTGTCATGTAGTCGACGTTCACATAACACCACTAGAGGAGAGACAACATACATCTCATCAAAATATCGAACAAATACCAAATTCACATGACTACTTATAGCAAGACTTCTCCCATGTCCTCACGAACAAAAGTAACTACTCACAAATCATATTCATGTTCATAATCAGAGGGGTATTAATATGCATAAAGGATCTGAACATATGATCTTCCACCGAATACACCAACTAGCATCAACTACAAGGAGTAATCAACACTACTAGTGACCCACAGGTACCAATCTGAGGCTTTGAGACAAAGATCGGATACAAGAGATGAAATAGGGTTTGAGAGGAGATGGTGCTGGTGAAGATGTTGATGGCGATTGACCCCCTCCCGATGATAGGATCGATGGTGATGACGATGGTGATGATTTCCCCCTCCCGGAGGGATGTTTCCCCGGCAGAACAGCTCCGTTGGAGCCCTAGATTGGTTCCTCCAAGGTTCCGCCTCGTGGCGGTGGTGTCTCATCCGGAAAGCTTGCTTATGTTTTTTTAGGGTAAAAGACTTCATATAGCAGAAGATGGTCACCAGAGGCCTGCCAGGGGGCCCACTAGGCAGGGGGGCGTGCCTAGGGGGGTAGGGTGCGCCCCCATCCTCGTGGCCAGGGTGTGGGCCCCCTCTGGTACTTTCTTCGCTCAATATTTTTTATTAAATCCAAAAATAACTTCCCTGAAGTTTCAGGACTTTTGGAGCTGTGCAGAATATGTCTCTAATATTTGCTCCTTTTCCAGCCCAGAATTCCAGCTGCCGGCATTCTCCCTCTTCATGTAAACACATGTAAAGTAAGAGAGAATAGGCATAAGTATTGTAACATAATGTGTAATAACAACCCATAATGCAATAAATATCAATATCAAAGCATGATGTAAAATGGACGTATCAATTCCCCCAAGCTTAGACCTCGCTTGTCCTCAAGTGGAAACCAATATCGAAAAATATGTGCACATGTTTAGAGATAGAGGTGTCGATAAAATAAAATACGGACATGAGGGCATCATGCTCATTCTTATAACAACAACATATATATATTTTCATATGATTTATTATGCTCAAGTAATAATCTATCCACAATGTCAAGTATGAATCAGAAACTTCATTTAGAATCAACAAACTATGATCTCAGTCATTGAAACAATTGCGATTTATCATAACATCGGAAAGAGTCAATATAAGAGCTTTTCAGCAAGTCCACATACTCAACCATCATTTAGTCTTTCATAATTGCTAACACTCACGCAATACTTATGAGTATGGATTTTTAATCGGACACAGAGAAAGATAGGGACTTATAGTGTTGCCTCCCAACCTTTTACCTCAAGGGTAATGACAACAATAATAGTTCATGCTAACTTACGTCCAATTGGATATATATATCAGGATCTTTCCAACACAAGGTGCTTGCCAAAGGATAAAATGTAAAAAGAAAAGGTGAAGATCACCATGACTCTTGCATAAGGTATAAGACAAAAGTAAAAGATAGGCCCTTCGGAGAGGGAAGCAGAGGTTGTCATGTGCTTTTATAGTTGGATGCATGAAATCTTAACGCAAAAGAACGTCACTTTATATTGCCACTTGTGATATGGACCTTTATTATGCAGTCCGTCGCTTTTATTTCTTCCATATCACAAGATTGTATAAAGCTTATTTTCTCCACACTAATAAGTCATACATATTTAGAGAGCAATTTTTTATTGCATGAAACATGACAACTTACTTGAAGGATCTTACTCAATCCATAGGTCGATATGGTGGACTCTCATGGCAAAACTGGGTTTAAGGATATTCAGAAGCACAAGTAGTATCTCTACTTGGTGCAAATAATTTTGCTAGCATGAGGGGGAAAGGCAAGCTCAACATGTTGGATGATCCATGACAATATACTTTATTTCGGATATAAGAAAACATAACCCATTACGTTGTCTTCCTTGTCCAACGTCAACTCTTTAGCATGTCATATTTTAATGAGTGCTCACAATAATAAAAGATGTCCAAGATAGTATATTTATATGTGAAAACTTCTCTTCCTTTATTACTTCCTATTAATTGCAACGATGACCAAAACTATGTTTGCCAACTCTCAACAACTTTTATTCATCATACTCTCAATATGTGAAGTCATTACTCTCCATAAGACCAATATGATCTCTTTATTTCTTTTTATTATTTCTTCTTCTTTTATTCCCAGCAAAGCCCTTGACTCAACACTAATCTTTATTATATAGCTCATGGACTCGATTACATAGAAAGATCATAAAGCAAAACTCACAACTAAATCATACCAAAACTTTATTCTACTAGATCAAGATATTACTAAAATGATCAAACTAAGAAAAATGGTAAATATAGGAGTGTCATGGTGATACGATACCGGGGCACCTCCCCCAAGCTTGGCAGTTGCCAAAGGGGAGTGCCCATACCAATATGTTCATGTCTCTTTCTCCGGAGGTGGTGGTGCGATATTCTTGGCGATGATGCCCCTCAGGATATGATTCTCCTCCTCGAGCTTATTGACTTGCGGCTTGAGGTCCATTGTTTCCTTACGGAGCTTACTAGTGACGGCTAAAGCACCTTTCATCCATGGATGTTGCATAACTGCGGGGGAACAAGTGACACTCTTTTTCATATTTTCATAAGAAAGAAATCTAACATTGGAAGGGATGACCGAGTTTGGAATAGTTGAGCTCTGTAGTTCCCCCATCGTGAATCTGGCTCAAAAACGAGAAGTAACTTCTTGATCCTCCTCCATGGCATCTATCCTTTTCAAGTCGGCCTCCATCTCCTCCTCCATTGATGGCCCAAAGTGATAGGCATCGCTGTTTGCTCCTGGACCCGGCGTCAGATGAGAAACCCGACACTCCCCGACTGACTCTTGAGAAGACATCTTGCTCTAAATCTGTCACAGAAATAGCTCAAAACAAAAACAAAGGATTTCGTCATGGTACGGTGGTCAAAACCTTCGGGAGGTTATATAATGAATTTTTACCGACCAAAAGAAGTATCGTGCAAGAAAATGGAGTCCGGAGAGCACACGAGGTGCCCACGAGGCACGGGGCGTGCCTAGGAGGGTAGGGCGCGCCCTCCACCCTCGTGGATGCCTCGTGTCCTTCCCTGACTACTTCTTATTTTCCTATTTTCTTAAATATTCCAAAACAGAGAAAAAAATGCTATTAGAACTATTTTGGAGTCGGTTTACTTACCGTACCACATACCCATTCCTTTTCGGAATCTGAAACATTCTGGAAAGTGTCCCTTATGTATTCCTCCGGGGTTACGGTTTCAATAACATTAGTTTCAACATTTATTGGATTACCTGAGATATAATGTTTGATTCTTTGACCGTTCACCACCTTCGGATTTGTGCCTTCGAAGTTGTTGATTTTTATGGCACCGGAACGATAGACCTCCTCGATAACGTAAGGAACTTCCCATTTAGAGAGGAGTTTTCCTGCAAAACATCTTAAACGAGATTTGAAAAGCAAAACATAATCACCTACATTAAACTCACGCTTTTGTATCCTTTTGTCATGCCATCTTTTAACTTATTATTTAAACAATTTGGCATTCTCATAGGCCTGGGTTCTCCATTCATCAAGTGAGCTAATGTCAAATAACCTCTTCTCACCGGGAAGTTTGAAATCATAATTGAGCTCTTTAATGGCCCAATATGCCTTATGTTCTAGTTCCAGAGTTAAGTGACATGCCTTTCCATAAACCATTTTATAGGGAGACATACCCATAGGATTTTTATATGCAGTTCTATAAGCCCATAATGCATCATCAAGTTTCTTGGACCAATTCTTTCTAGATCTATTAACAGTCTTTTACAAAATCAATTTAAGCTCTCTGTTACTTAGATCTACTTGGCCACTAGACTGTGGGTGATATAGAGATGCAATTCTATGATTAACATCATACTTAGAAAGCATTTTACGAAAGGCACCATGAATAAAATGTGAACCACCATCACTCATTAGGTATTTAGGGACTCCAAACCTCGGAAAAATAACTTCTTTAAACATCTTAATAGAGGTGTTATGATTAGCACTACTAGTTGGAATAGCTTCTACCCACTTAGTAACGTAATCAACAACAACTAAAATATGTGTATACCCATTAGAGAAAGGAACCGGTCCCATATAATCAAAGCCCCAAACATCAAATGGTTCAATAACAAGAGAATAATTCATACGCATTTCTTGACGTCTACTAATATTACCAATTCTTTGACATTCATCACAAGACAAGACAAACTTACAGGCATCTTTGAAGAGAGTAGTCCAATAAAAACCGGATTGTAATACCTTATGTGCAGTTCTATCTCCAGCATGGTGTCCTCCATAAGCCTCGGAGTGACACTTGCTTAGGATTTGTTCCTATTCATCCTCAGTTACACAATGTCTAATAACACCATCTACTCCTTCTTTATAAAGGTGTGGGTCATACCAGAAGTAATGTCTTAAATCATAGAATAACTTTTTCTTTTGCTGGTATGTGAAACTAGGTGGTATAAATTTAGCAATAATGTAATTAGCATAATTAGCATACGATGGAGCAGTTCGAGAAGCATTTATGACAGCTAATTGTTCACCAGGGAAGCTATCACCAATAGGTAGTCGGTCATCAAGAACATTCTCTAACCTAGACAAGTTGTCTGCAACGGGGTTCTCAACTCCCTTTCTATCAATAATATGCAAATCAAATTCTTGTAGTAGGAGAACCCATCTAATAAGTCTAGGTTTAGCATCTTTCTTCTCCATAAGATATTTAATAGCAGCATGATCAGTGTGAATAGTTACTTTAGAATCAACAATATAAGGTCCGAACTTATCACAAGTAAATACAATTGCTAAAAATTCTTTTTCAGTAGTAGCATAATTTCTCTGGGCACTGTGAAGAGTTTTACTAGCATATTGAATAACATTTAGTTTCTTATCAACTCATTGTCCTAGAACAACACCTACAGCATAATCACTAGCATCACACATAATTTCAAAGGGTAAATTCCAATAAGGTGGCTAAACAAAGGTGCAGAAATCAAAGATTTCTTAAGTATTTCAAATGCTTCTACACAATCATCATCGAAGGCAAAAGGAATATCTTTTTGTAAGAGATTAGTCAGAGGCCTAGAAATTTTAGAGAAGTCCTTAATGAACCTCCTATAAAAACAGGCATGACTAAGGAGACTTCTTATACCTTTAATGTCCTTAGGACATGACATCTTTTCAATAGCATCAACTTTAGCTTTATCAACTTCAGTACCTCTTTCCGAAATTTTATGCCCCAAGACAATACCTTCATTAACCATAAAGTGGCACTTCTCCCAATTCAAGACAAGATTAGTATCTTCGCATCTCTGCAAAACTCGATCAAGGTTGCTCAAGCAATCATCAAAAGAAGATCCGTAAACGGAGAAATCATCCATGAAAACCTCAACAATCTTTTCACAAAAGTCAGAGAATATAGCCATCATGCATCTTTGAAAGGCAGTAGGTGCATCACATAAACCAAAAGGCATACGTCTATAAGCAAAAGTACCAAAAGGGCAAGTAAAAGTGGTCTTTTCTTGATCCCCTTTTGACACAGGTATTTGAGAGAAACCAGAGTAACCATATAGAAAGCAAAAATGTGTATGTTTGGATAATATTTCTAGCATTTGATCAATAAAAGGCAAAGGGTAATGATCCTTTTTAGTAGCTTTATTTAATTTGCGGAAATCAACTACCATCCTATAACCTATAACAATTCTTTGCAGGATCAATTCATCTTTATCATTAGGAACAATAGTGATACCTCCCTTCTTAGGGACACAATGGATAGGACTTACCCACTGACTATCAGCAACGGGATAAATTATACCTGTCTCCAGGAGCTTTAGTATTTCTTTTCTTACCACTTCTTTCATTTTAGGATTTAACCGACGTTGGTGATCAACAACTGGTTTGGCGTCTTTCTCCAATTTTATTTTGTGTTGGCATAAAGTGGGACTAATGCCCTTAAGATCATCAAGAGTATATCCAATAGCAGCATGTTTCTTCTTCAGAATTTTTAATAATTTCTCCTCTTCCTGCTCTGAAAGGTTAGCACTAATAATAATAGGATATATCTTCTTTTCATCAAGATAAGCGTATTTAAGAGTATCAGGTAGTGGTTTATGCTCAAACACGGGATCACCCTTGGGTGGCGGAGGATCCCCTAGAACTTCAACAGGCAAGTTGTATTTCAAAATAGGTCCCTGTTTAAAGAACACTTCATCTATCTCCCTTCTTTCATTCATAAACATATCATTTTCATGGTCTAGCAAATATTGTTCTAAAGGATCATTAGGAGGCATGGCAATAGAAGCAAGACCAATAATTTCATCCTTACTAGGCAATTCTTTATCACGGGGTTGTCTACGAAACCTAGCAAAATTAAACTCATAAGACATATCCCCCAAACCAATGGTAACAACATCCTTTTCACAATCTATCCTAGCATTAACAATATTCAAGAAGGGTCTACCAAATATAATGGGACACAAGCTATCTTTTGGGGAACCAAGAACAAGAAAATCAGCAGGATATTTAACTTTCCCACACAAGACTTCAACATCTTTAACAATCCCAACTGGTGAAATATTTTCTCTATTGGCAAGCTTAATTGTAACATCAGTTTCTTCTATCTCAGCAGGTGCAATATCCTGCATAATTTCTTTGTATAAGGAATGAGGTATTGCACTTGCACTAGCAGCCATATCACATAAGCCATGATAACAATGATCTCCTATTTTAACAGAAATAACATGCATGCATACAACAGGTCTATGTTTATTTTTAGTATCGGGTCTAGCAATTCTAGCAGCTTCATCATAGAACTGAATAACATGCCCATCAATATTATCAGCCAAGAGATCTTTAACCATAGCAATACTAGGTTCAACTTTAATTTGCTCAGGTGGTGTAGGTGTTCTAGTATTACTCTTACGAACCACAGTTGAAGCTTTAGCATGATCCTTTATCCTAACAGGGAAAGGTGGTTTCTCAATATAGGTAGTAGGAACAATAGGATCATTATAAGTGATAGTCTTTTCTTCAACTTTGATAGGTGAAACTACTTTTACTTCAATGGGAGGATTATATTTAAACCACTTCTCCTTAGGGAGGTCAACATGAGTAGCAAATGATTCACAGAAAGAAGCTATTATCTCAGAGTCAAGTCCATATTTAGTGTTAAATCCACGAAAAGCATCGGTATCCCTAAAAGATTTAACACAATTAAACTTAGGTGTTATACCTGACTCCTTACCTTCGTCGAGATTCCAATCTTCAGAATTGCGTTTAATTCTTTCCAATAAATCCCATCTGAATTCAATAGTCTTCATCATAAAAGAGCCAGTACAAGAATTATTGAGCATGGAGCGATTGTTGAGAGAAAGCCGAGCATAAATTTTTTGAATAATAATTTC
>NC_041387.1:609247755-609294690 GCF_002162155.2 Triticum dicoccoides | reverse complement strand
GAGCGATGCTTTCTCCTTTGCGAGGCCAAAAATTATCTATATAATTACGTTCACGATAAACAAGATGCATAGGATAAAACTTCTGATGAAATTCCAATTTCAATCGGTTGTAGTTCCCTGATCCCATATCATCACATAGCCTAAACCATGTCAATGCCTCTCCCTTCAAAGATAAAGGGAAGACCTTCTTCTTGATAACATCTTCGGGCATACCTACAAGCTTAAATAATCCACAAACTTCATCCACATAGATTAGGTGCAAATCGGGATGCAATGTTCCATCTCCTATAAAAGGATTAGCTAGCAGTCTCTCTATCATACCCGAAGGAATTTCAAAGTAAAAATTTTCAGTAGGTTCAGTAGGTTGAGTAGGTTGAGGAGGAACTCTTTGCTCTATGGTCGGGGTGAAGATACATCAAACAAACCCCTCAAAGGATTGGTTTCCATAGTAACAGGTGACAGTAAAATTCAGCACACTATATAAATGTTTCCTTACCAAGTTCCACTTACCAAAGGCGCTTCACTCCTAGGCAACTGCGCCAGAAAAGAGTCTTGATGACCCACAAGTGTAGGGGATCTATCATTGTCCTTTCGATAAGTAAGAGTGTCGAACCCAACGAGCAGCAGAAGGAAATGCAAAGCGGTTTTCAGTAAGGTATTCTCTGCAAGCACTGAAATTATCGATAACAGATAGTTTTATGATAAGGTTATTCATAACGGGTAACAAGTAATGAAAGTAAATAAAGTGCAGCAAGGTGGCCCAATCCTTTTTGTAGCAAAGGAAAAGCCTGGACAAATTCTTATATGGAGAAAAGCGCTCCTAAGGACACATGGGAATTATCGTCAAGCTAGTTTTCATCACGCTCATATGATTCATGTTCATTACTTTGATAATTTGGTATGTGGGTGGACCGGTGCTTGGGTACTGACCTTTTTTGGACAAGCATCCCACTTACGATTAACCCCTATTGCAAGCATCCGCAACTACAAAATAAATATTAAGGTAAACCTAACCATAGCATGAAACATACGGATCCAAATCAGCGCCTTACGAAGCAACTCATAAACTAGGGTTTAAGCTTCTGTCACTCTAGCAACCCATCATCTACTTATTACTTCCCAATGCCTTCCTCTAGGCCCAAATAATGGTGAAGTCTCATGTAGTAGACGTTCACATAACACCACTAGAGGAGATACAACCTACATCTCATCAAAATATCGAACGAATACCAAATTCAAATGACTACTTATAGCAAGACTTCTCCCATGTCCTAAAGAACAAACGTAACTACTCACAAATCATATTCATGTTCATAACCAGAGTAGTATTAATATGCATAAAGGATTTGAACATATGATCTTCCACCAAATAAACCAACTAGCATCAACTACAAGGAGTAATCAACACTACTAGTGACCCACAGGTACCAATCTGAGGCTTTGAGACAAAGATCGGATACAAGAGATGAACTAGGTTTTGAGAGGAGATGGTGCTGGTGAATATGTTGATGGAGATTGACCCCCTCCCGGTGAGAGGATCGATGGTGATGACGATGGTGATGATTTCCCCCTCTAGGAGGGATGTTTCCCCAGCAGAACAACTCCGCCGGAGCCCTAGATTGGTTCCGCCAAGGTTCCGCCTCATGGCGGCGGTGTCTCGTCCCGAAAGCTTGCTTATGATTTTTTTCAAGGTAAAAGACTTCATATAGCAGAAGGATGTCAGTGAAGGCCTGCCAGGGGGCCCACGAGGAAGGGGGGCGCGCCCAGGGGGGCAGGGCAGGCCCCCACCCTCGTGGCCAGGGTGTGGGCCCCCTCTGGTACTTTCTTCGCTCAGTATTGTTTATTAATTCCAAAACTAACTTCCGTGAAGTTTCAGGACCTTTGGAGCTGTGCAGAATAGGTCTCTAATATTTGCTCCTTTTCCAGCCCAGAATTCCAGCTACCGCCATTCTCCCTCTTCACTTAAACCCATGTAAAATAAGAGAGAATAGGCATAAGTGTTGTAACATAATGTGTAATAACAGCCCATAATGCAATAAATATCAATATCAAAGCATGATGCAAAATGGATGTGTTAGCGTCTGACAATGTCACGACCGCATTGCCGCTGGCGCGAGAGCCACGCGCAGCCTCGCAAAGCACCCACTACTCAGTGACAAAGTTCCGCGGCCATGGCCGTCACGGCCTCTATGCTTGTGAACTCGCTAAAGATTTGGCTCTCCGCTAGCGCGAGATGCGCAAGGAGGGTGAGGTTGTAGCACCACTCCTCGCACGCCCGCCGAAACATCGACAGGGGTTACAACACCAGCTCCTCCTTCGTCATGACAACACTGAAGTGCGCCTCTATCCTATGGAGAAGCCGACCTGGATAGGCACGGGCAGTGGCGCCGGCTCATCGTTGAGTGGCTCCTCCATCATGGGGTTATCATTGTGTATCATGCTACAGTAATCCCCCCCTAATGTTTGCCATGTCATCATGATTACATTGCTAATTGCCACTTGGCCAGAAATCAAATTCAAAATCCAATTTGAAATGCAAGTCAAATTTTTACGTCTTCAAAAATGCAAAAGAAAATAGTTTTTGCAAAAAATCCCTAAGTAATTATTTTAAGAAAAACAACATCACCAAAAACTCCAAATTGCCCCTGGAAATTTAAACAGGACCAAACAACACCATTTTAGCCCCATATAAATGTAAAGATAATTTGGATAAATTCAAATAGCCCCCAAACTTTTTGTGGTAGCCCAAAATATTACCGTGTATTTATGTGACACTTTTCACCATTTACATAAATCATTTGATGGCTCTACTTAATGCAAAACGTTAGAGAAAGAAACGAAAAAGAAATAAAAAGAGAGAAAAGGCCACCGGTCATGGTGCACTTAGGCCTGCACAATAACAGTGCCGCCTGGCCCGGCCCACCTCGGCCTTTCGTCCACCTCACATGATGCTGAGGCCGAGTGTGCTCCTTGTCCTCTCGACCGACAAGGCCGCACGCGTCAGCCACCCCGCGCCTCCCCGTTGAAGATAAGGACGCCCTCGGCGCCTAGGGTTCCACCCGCGCCCACTCCCTCTTGCACATATCTCCCTCTCCCTCTGGATCCGCCTCTGCGAGCTCACCCGAGCTGGCTCGTCGCCACCGCCTCAACATTGTTGTGGCCATCGGCCTCCCCTCGCCTATACACCATGTCCAGAAGACGCATGCCTTCAGCCTCTTCGTCACGTCAACACACGCGAGCAGGGACGCCCTCACGCCATCGCAATCTACGATCACCACCATCGGCCATCACTTCTGCCTTGTTGTTGATCCGCCACTACCTGCGCTCCCGTTCACTCGAAGCCTTTGTGAGCTCCATCTGTGAGCCCCGTCCCCATTTCCTCTCTTCCCGAGATCCGGGTCTTCCCCTAGCTCGCGTCGCCATTGTTGTTGCTCCAGTCGCTGCTGCCTAGCTTGTTGCTACTGCTGTAGGGCTTCTTCAGCTCAACTGAGCACACCTCTGTGCTCACGGCCTCTCGTAAGTGTCGTCTGGCCCACTAGCTCGTCAAACCCGAGCCCCTGTGCTCGTTTTGTTTGACGTCTGAACTCTGGTTCGAGCGCACCCAGCCATGCTCGGAACCGCGCCCCTAGCCAAAACCCACGGCCTCTGATACGTCTCCAATGTACCTATAATTTTTGATTGTTCCATGCTGTTATATTATCATTCTTGGATGTTTTACAATCATTTTATAGCAACTTTATATCATTTTTGGGACTAACCTATTGACATAGTGCCTAGTACCAATTGCTTTGCTTTTTTTATTTCACAGAAAATCAATACCAAACGGAGTCCAAACACAGTGAAACTTTTTGGAGATTTTTTCTGGTCCAAAAGACACAAGTTGGGCCAAGGAAGTACTAGAGGGGGGCTCCGAAGGTAGCACAACCCACCTGGGCGCGCCCTGGTGGGTTGTGCCCACCTCTCTCGCCTCCCGTACCGCCTCTTTGCTCTATAAATACCCTAATATTCCAAAAACCCTAGGGGAGTCAACGAAACACAATTCCAGCCGCCGCATGTTCAAAAAACCACAAATCCAATCTAGACACCATCATAGAGGGGGTCATCATCCTCATTGGTGCCTCCCTGATGATGCGTGAGTAGTTCATTGTAGACCTACGGGTCCGTAGTTAGTAGCTAGACAGCTTTCTCTCTCTCTCTTTTGATTCTCAATACAATGGTCTATTGGAGATCTATTTTATGTAACTCTTTTTGCGGTGTGTTTGTTGGGATTCGGTGAACTTTGAGTTTATGATCTAATCTATTTTATCCATGAAAGTTATTTGAGTTTTGATCTCTTATATGCATGTTTACTTATAGCCTCGTATTTCTTCTTCGAATCTTTGGTTTAGTTAGTCCAACTAGATTGATTTTTCTTGCCATGGGAAGAGGTGCTTTGTGATGGGTTCGATCTTACGATGCTCAATCCCAGTGACAGAAGGGGAAATGACACGTATGTATCGTTGCTATTAAGGATAACAAGATGGGGTCTATTCCTACATGAATAAATCCTGTGTACATCATGTCATCGTTCTTATTGCATTACTCTGTTTCTCCATGAACTTAATACACTAGATGCATGCTGGATAGCGGTCGATGTGTGGAGTAATAGTAGTAGATGCAGGCAGGAGTCGGTCTACTAATCTTGGACGTGATGCCTATATAATGATCATTGCCTGGATATCGTCATGATTATTTGAAGTTCTATCAATTGCCCAACAGTAATTTGTTTACTCGCCGTATGCTATTGTTCTCGAGAGAAGCCACCAGTGAAATCTTCAGCTCCCGGGTCTCTTCTTTATCATATTTGCCTTCGAGATATATTTTTATTCGCTTTTATTTTCAGATCTATTAATCCAACAACCCAAAAATACCTTGCTGCAACTTATTGTTATTTATTTTATCTCGCATTCCTGTGAGATCTATTTATCCAATCTACTACAATTTTATCAATCTTTTTTAACCGGGAGGAATTGACAACCCCTCTTTTACGTCGGGTTGCAAGTATTTGTTCTTTGTGTGCAGGTACCGTTCACGTAGTGTTGCGTGGTTCTCATACTAGTTCGATAACCTTGGTCTCATCACTGACGGAAATACCTACCGTAGCTGTGCTGCATAATCCCTTCCTCTTTGGGGAAATACAAACGTATTTCAAGCCACATCAAAAGGAATTTCTAGTGCCGTTGCCAGGGAGACATCATCAACTTCTACCAGGTTCCTAATCACAAATCTCATCTCCTTGCAATTTACATTATTTTCTATTTTCCTCTCGTTTTCATCTCCCCCACTTCACAAAAATTTGTCATTTTATTCACCCTCTATTTTGTTCGCCGTTTTCTCGCCAAATGTGTTTTTGTTTGCTATCTTGTTTGCGTAGTTGCGATGTCTTAAGAAAATACCAAGTTATGTGATTTTTCTAATACCAATAATAATGATTTTATTAGCACTCTGATTGCTCTTCCCGCCACTACTGCGGAGTCTTGTGATATTAATGCTACTTTATTGAATCTCGTTATGAAAGATCAATTTTCCGGTACTCCTAATGAGGATGCCATGTCACATCTTAACATATTTGTGGAATTATGCTATATGCAAAAAAATGTGGACAATGATATTGTGAAGTTGAAATTATTCCCATTTTCTTTGCGAGATCATGCAAAAAATTGGTTTTCTTCTTTGCCTCTCTATAGTATCGATTCTTGGGATAAGTGCAAGGATGCTTTTATTACTAAGTATTTTCCGCTCGAGAAAATTATTTCCCTTAGGACACAAATCATAAATTTTAAGCAACATGGACATGAACATGTTGCGCAATCTTGGGAAGGAATGAAATTGATGCTAAGAAATTGTCCTAGTCATGGTTTAAATCTTTGGATGATTATACAATTTTTTTATGCGGGATTGAATTTTGTTTCTAGAAATCTTTTAGATTCCTCCAAAGATGGAACTTTTATGGAAATTACTTTGGGTTAAGCTACTAAATTGCTTGATAATATTATGGCAAATTATTCACAATGGCATACCGAATGAGCTCCTACTAGTAAAAGAATTTAATTCTGTAGAAGAAAGAAGTTTTTTGAGTGAAAACGTTGATGCTCTTATGAAGATGGTTTCTAATAAACATGCTCCCATTGATCTTAATGATGTGCCTTTGTCTACTTTGATTGGGCAAAATAGTGATACCATAGATATGATTTTTTTTTCCCGAATTTTTTTTAATAACAATGCTTATAGAGGTAATTTTAATCCTAGACCTTTTCCAGGAAATTCCTCTAATAATTATGGTAATTCCTATGGTAATACTTCTTATATTAATAATAGGAACACCTCTGATCTTGAGAATAATATTAAAGAATTTATCAATGCTCAAAAGAGTTTTAATACTATGATAGAAGAAAAAGTTGAGTAAGATTAATGATATGTCTAGAAGCATTGATAAAATTTCTCATGATGTAGAAAATCTTAAGATGAAATTTTTTGTGCCTAAGGTTGAAGAATCAATTAAAGCTTTATATGTTTCTATGGATGAAAGTAAGAAAAGAACCGCTATGCCTAGAGCTATAAGGGAATTTTAGAAAAAAGCATTATCTAGTGATTGCTTTCATAAAAATGATGAAGATCTTAAAATGATTGGTGTTTCTTCTATTGATTCCTTATTTAGTAAAATTAAATTTGATGATAAAGGGACTGAAGAGGATTCAACTTTAGGTAAAAGGCGTCCCGACAAATTGGAGGGTGAAAATCTTGTTGAAAAAATTGATAACAGTGGGTTTGGAGAGGTCAATGCTTTAACTAGTGGTGTGCCCACTCTTTTAGATTAAAAAGACTTTAATTATGATAATTGTTCTTTCATTGATTTTATTTCTTTGTTTCAATCCATGATAAATTCACCCCATGCTTATGAACAAAATAAAGCTTTTACTAAACATATCGTTGATGCTATGATGAAAGCTTTGGAACAAAAGTTGGAATTGGAGATTTCAATTCCTAGAAAATTACATGATGAATGGGAACCTACTACCAAAGTCCAGATTTAAAATTATGAATGTTTTGCTTTATGTGACTTGGGTGCTAATGTTTTTACAATTTCGAAATCTTTATGTGATGTGCTTGGTCTTACCGATATTGAAGAATGTTCTTTAAGTTTGTACTTGGCGGACTCTACTATTAAAAGGCCTTTGGAAGAATTAATTATGTTCTTATTCCTGCAAATAGGAATTATGTGCCCATATATATGTCATTTTTCTTGATATTGATTTCAATCCATCTTGTCCTATTATAGTGGTAGACCGTTTTTACATACTATTGGTGTCGTGATTGATATGAAAGAAGGCAATATTAAATTTCAATTTCCAGTAAGGAAGGGTATGGAACACTTCCCTAGAACAATAATTAAGCCACCATATGAATCAATTGCGTGGGCATCTTATGGATCTAGAAATAAAGATGACAACACTTAGAACTTTGCTTTATACCTAGCTAGGGGCATAAAACCATATCGCATGTTGGGAGGCAACCCAATGAATAATTTTTATTTGTCTTTTTCTTTCTGTTCTTGAGTGTTTGCACAATTATGCTACTGTTATGATTGTGTATCTTATGTTTTGGTTAGTGTTTGTGCCAAGCAAAGCCTTTGGGATCATGTTGGGTGATAGTTGATTTGATCTTGTTGGAAAACAGAAACTTTGTGCGCCAGTCCAGACTTTTTAAAAATCAGAGAAACGTGATAACATTCTGATTTTTTTACAAAAGATTGATATACAAATTACCAACGTTGTCCTAACTTTTTAGAATTTTTGGAGTTACAGAAGTTTTCAAAGTTTTCAGATTGCTGCAGACTATTCTGTTTTTGACAGATTATGTTTTTTTTGCATTGTATGCTTATTTTGATGAATGTATGGACTCTCTCGGGGGGTATGAGCCATAGGAAAGTTGGAATATATTAGATATAATGCAAAAATAAAATATGAATGGGTTTGCAACAATACTTAGAGTAGTAAGTTGCTTTGTTAGACTAACGGATCTCACGAAGGTTTTGTTGAGTTTTGTGTGATTGAAGTTTTCAAGTTTTGGGTGAGATCATGATGGTTGAAGGAATAAGGAGTAAGAAGAGCCTATGCTTGGGGATGCCCCATGGCATTCCAAGATATTATCTAAAAGAGAAGAAAGCAACTTAGCTTAGGGATGCCCGAGTGGCATCCCCTCTTTCTTCTAACGACCATCGGTATTTTACTTGGAACTATATTTTTATTCGTCACATATCATGAGTTTTGCTTGGAGCGTCTTGTATTATATGAGTCCTTTTTTATTTTGTGTCATCTATCCTTGCTGAACACACCTATTTGAGAGAGCCAAATTTATGCTATGACTTGTTAGAATTTCTCTTTATGCTTCACTTAAATCTTTTTGAGCTATGGAATTTCTCTAGTGCTTCACTTATATCTTTTTGAGCATGGTGTGCTTCAGCATTTTTGAAGAAATGCTATCATGCTTCACTTGGATTTATTGAGAGTTAGTAATTTCTTTAAGAAATTCTCTCATGCTTCACTTATACTATTTTGTGAGAAGAAATTTTTTATGCTCATGTTCTTCACTTAGATTTGTTTGAGCTATCAAAAGCAACGTATGAAACAAGTCCCAAAGTGATAGATATTCAAGAGGGATATAATAAAAACTTTCATGAAGATCATTGGACAAAATAAACTTGATTCTTTTGTAATAGTTTTGCGATATGATGATATAATATGTGAGTCATGTTGATGAGTAATTATGCTTTAGTATGAATATTGGTGTTAAGGTTTCTGATTCTCTATGCAAGCACGAAATCAATAGTTATGCAATGAGATTACATCCTACTTGTGGTGCTGTCGGGGAAACGAACACCTATGAGATCACAAGAATCCCTTCTATGTTTGGTGGCGAGGTACCTGCACGAAGAGCAGGTCTATCAGTCAGCACAAGGGGATTTTACCCAGGTTCAGGCTCCAAAGATGCGTAATACCCTAGTCTCGCTTGTGTGGATATATGTGTTCTTGAGCTTTTGAACTAGCTGCGGTGATGCACGGTCCAAAAGTCCGAATCCTCTCTCTGTACACCTCGGGCCTCCTTAATTTTATACGTAAAGGGGTTGCCATAGTGGCACACAGGAGGTCGAAAGCTAGCTATAGTGTATGAGCTTATCGCTCGGAACCGTAGGACAAACACATTTAGTGCATCGCCTACGTGCCCTCTTACTTTACTAGAGACGGCAACAGAAGCCATTCTGTCCATCGTCGCTCCTCCTTGCGTCGACACGCGTCCAGGCTGATGAGGCATGCAGTGCCACACTGGCTAACTAGTTGCTGTGTTGGCGTGATGGTAGAGCCTCCACGAAGATCTGCATGCCGCCACGCAGGCGCCTGCTTAGTTGGCACACTGGTCGTCGTACTGGAGTGGTGGTGAGGTGGCAAATCCTTGCTGGGCATGGGTCTGGCTGTGGCCCAGCGATCGTCCCCGGCAAGGCTTGCCGGGGGGCTTCGCAGTCGTCCTCGGTAAGGATCTTGCCGGGGGTCTTCGTCTTCTGGTCCCACGTGGACCCACAGTCTATCAATCTCTATGAAGATCTGCATGCTACCACGCATGCGTTCCCAAATCTTTGTCTTAACATTGTCGATGGTGTCAGAACTCTCAGCCTCAAGGGTGATTGGCTTGCTGGTGCTGCGCAGGTTGCCCTAGCAAGGGTGTTGCCGGGGGAGGTCTAGCTTGCCTTCCGCTCCTTGTTCCTCGAGTATCTGTCTTGCTGGTCTTTGTGTTTTATCTTTTGCTGTCCTGTCGGGCCCGGCCACAGGCGTGGTTACAACCACCCGTGCACAAGTAAGGGGTACCAAAGAGCCCGTACTTTTGTAGACCGATAGGAGCCCCCGGGCCTGGGCACACGTGAGCGCAAAGCGTAGTTGGGCCAGGCCCAAAGCAGTGCGCGGGCACGCATGGCAGAGGTTTAATCTTCCACAATCTCTTTGCCAGTTGCGCTTCCCCATGACCCACGTTGAGCGTGTGACGTGGGGGTCGTGCGTGGGATGGGCATGGCACGCATGCGTCACCCCACAGTAAATGGTAAAGAGGTGGCCCGCGCCTTCCCCATAAAAAAGGGAAATCCGCAGGGGCATAGAGACACTGGCTCAGAGGGCGGCGAAGAGAGACAGGGCCTTGACAAGTGAAGAGCCCCCGGCAAGCACTCCTCGTGCATCGAGGACGATCTTCATTAGCCCGGAGTCCAGCCACCAGCGCAGCCCCCATTCCAGCCCCCAGCGTAAGTTTTTCACTTACTTCTTGTTGGCGGGCATTGGAGCACGTCTCTTTATTGATGATCTTGCCAGGTCCGCAGGAGGAGCCACTAGGGGCCACCCTGGACATGCCGCCCTCATCAACTCTACCGACCAGAGGGGCGTCCCCGGCAAGGGCATCCACCGACGAGCGCACGCGTGTGGAGGAAGAGGTGGCGGGCACAGGTGCTGGTGCCCCCGTCTCGGCAATGGATGTTGCCGAGGAGGGGGACGCGTACTCACCACTTGTCGTAGGTAAACTACTTGCCTCCGCTTCTCGCCATCGTCATTGTGATTTCTTTTTCGTTCTCCGTCTTGAACTTTTGTTTTTAGCCTTGTCTCACTCCCCGTTTTGGTCTCAGATCCTCCCTTTTTAAAGACTAATTTTCTTTTAGCGCCTCCCAATTTCATAGTTGCCCGACCTGCCTCTTCCACTAGACCTCGTCTTTCAAAGAGCAGCGCCTCCCTTTTTTCACCTTAAATTGGTCCTGGCAAACCAGGCGGACGTTGACGGCGTGACCGAGGAAACTGCCAAGGACGCCGAGGCCGAAGCCACCAACATCGCTACCGAGGAGGCCGCTAAGGGATCCACCGAGGAGGCCGGCAAGGCCGCCGCTGAAGAGGCCGCCAAGGGGCCTGCCGGGGAGGCCGGCAAGGCTGCTACAGAGGAGGCTGCCATGGGGCTTGCCGAGGAGGCCGACAAGGCCACCACTGGGGAGGCCGGCAAGGAGCCTGCCAGGGAGGAGATGGTCGACGACCAACCTTCTTCCTCCTCAGCCCCTGCCCCGAGCACATACTTGAAGGTGGGCGACGATTTGTTCGTCAGCCTCCCAGGGACGGCGAGCATCGGAGTGCCAGCCAAGGGGGAGATGTTCGATGATGAGGTCCTTACCGCTGTCGGGCTCCAGGTCGTCGATGAACCGACCACCAGCAGCAGCAACACCAAGGAAGATCAGCTCCTCCAGGCCATGAGCTCCAACTTCTAGAAGCTCCAGGCGCTCTATCGTGCCCGCCAGGACAAGGTGGACTCCAGGATGGCTACCGTGGACAAGGCAGAGGCGGACTTCAAGGAGCGCGTCACCTAGATGCAAGTCTTGTTTGACGAGGCCCGAGAAGATCTGAAGGCCACCCAGATCCAACTAAGCGAGCGCTAGTGAGAGCTCCTTCTGAAGCAAGCCGATTTTGACAAGGCATAAGACTTGGCAAAGGTGAAGGCCGCCAAGGACGAGTCCGACCACACGCAGCACCGCATCTTGCTCGACGCCTAGGAGGACTTGGTTGCTCACGAAGCAGCGCTTGCCGCCACGCTTCGCGCCAAGGATGAAGAGATTGAGAAGCTCGCCGTGCAGTGGCTCCAGGATCTGATTTAGAAGCACAAAGAAGCACTTGATGCTCTTGTCCTCGACCATGCTGGCAAATTAAAGGAGGTCGTCGACGGCGCTGAGGCCACAGAGGCCGCCAAGGTTGAGCTGGACGGCAAGGTGGAGAAGCTAGAGCTAGAGCAGGAGGGGCTGAGGAAGGACAGGCACATGACCGCCCACACCTTGGCGGAGCTGCAGGTCACCATCTCCGACAATACCAAACTGCTCCCCAAGGCCAACGATTCCATTGCTGATCTGAAGTTGAAGCTGGAGACCGAGGAGAAGATGCTTTCAGAGTTCAAGGCTCGCGAGCTGACCCTGACTAAGGAGCTCGCTGAAAGTGCTAGTTATCGACTAGAGGGGGGGGGGTGAATACGCGATTTTTATCTGAGTCTTCAAAACATGGAAGTTTCAAAGACAAACAATAGAAATGACCTAATTGATATGCAGCGGAAGATAAACTACAACAAGAAAGCCATAGTCAAGTATGAATAGCGTTAACATATGAAGACTAATAGTATCTAGGTAGTAGGATCAGGATGGAAGATAGTATGAAGCCAATCAACAATAGTAGTCAAGCAATGAAGTCAAACAGATAAGACAGATAGGCAATGACTTCACGAAGACAAACTCAAAGTAAAGGAGGGAAGAGATAGAACCAGTCACTTGTTGAAGACATAGGATTTGTTGGACCAGTTCCAGTTGCTGTGACAACTGTACGTCTGGTTAGGGAGGCTGAGATTCAACTCAGAAGACCGTGTCTTCACCTTATTCCCCTTGAGCTAAGGACACTTAGTCCTCGCCCAATCACTCTGGTAAGTCTTCAAGGTAGACTTCCAAACCTTCACAGACTTTGTTCACCCGGCAATCCACAATGTCTCTTGGATGCTCAGAACGCGACGCCTAACCGGCTGGAGGATACACAGTCCTCAAGTGTAATAAGTCTTCAGGTCACACAGACAGAAAGACTTCAGTGATGCCTAACACTCTTTGGCTCTAGGTGTTTGGGCTTTGTCCTCGCAAGGATTTCTCTCTCTCAAATGCTTCGAGGTGGGTTGCTCTCAAACGACAAAAGCCGTATACTAACTCTGAGCAGCCACCAATTTATGGTGTAGGGGGTGGGATATTTATAGCCACAAGGCAACCCGACCTGATTTGTCCGAAATGACCCTAGGTCACTAAGGAACTGACACGTGTTCCAACGGTCAGATTTCAAACACACGCGGCAACTTTACTTGGGCTATAAGCAAAGCTGACTCATCCATCTCTGGATAAGTTTTGCTCTCATTGTCTTCGCTCGAACACATAGGATTTGGGTTGAGCATCACTTCAGTCACTTTGACTTAGTTCACTTGGACCCCACTTAATAGTACGGTGGTTCCTATGACTCAACAAAGAAGAAAAGGAAACAATGAAACCACACAGTCTTCGCGTTCCATAGTCTTCACGCAATGTCTTCTCATGTCATAGTCTTCAATATGAATATCTTCTCATACCACCATTGTCTTCAATGTCTTCATACATTTTTAGGGGTCATCTCCGGTAGGTAAATCGAATCAATGAGGGACACTACCTGCGTTATCCTGCGATTCTCACAAACGCATTAGTCCCTCAACCAACTTTGTCGTCAATACTCCAAAACCAACTAGGGGTGGCACTAGATGCACTTACAATCTCCCCCTTTTTGGTGATTGATGACAAACTGGTTGAAGTTTTCAACGGGGATAAAGTATGTGAAATTGTAAAGGATAGGAATTGTCTTCATAAGTAGCAAGGGCTCCCCCTGAAGATGTGCATATAAGTAATTTTTCTTTTGGAATGCAAATGCACATGGCAGGTTGTACTTGTGGAGATCCACTTCAACTTATGAAGATAATTCATCATGCATGAAATGATATAGCAAATAGGATGACATGCATAATGAAAAATGGACGTCTGCAAGATGATCTAAGTGCGGAAGTTATCATCGCACATGCGGAATTTATCATCGCATCACATTAAAGCAAATAAGTAGCAGACGACCATCAAGTTTAGGTGTTACAACTCAAAGAACCAAATGTTTTAAAAAGCAAGAGTTGTAAGCACGAGGCAAAATATAATGCAACCACCCATATGAACCCTCTTGAAGACTATCAACTCATATGCTTCTCCCCCTTTTGTTAGTAATGACCAAAAAGGTTTGAAGACATAGAGCATCTACTCGTCCTCATGAGGAGTAGTTGAAGTAGCAGGGTTGTCGTTGTCGTTTGGCGGTGCAGATGAACTTGGTGCAGTGTCGATGCGAGCAGAAGTAGGGGGCGGTGAAGTTGCATCGTCTTGATCATCGATGACATTGGCATTGACAGTTGCAGCGGAGGAAGAATAATCAGAGTCTTCAAGAGATGGAGTTCTTCATAGGACAGCATTCCATGGAGGAGTGGAGTCAAACTTGAATCTTTCAGTGAAGCCATCGTCTTGAAGATCTGCTTCAGCACTAAGCAGGGTCAAGCTCTTCTATGATCGCCGGCAAGTTTCATGAGCAACAAAGGCATTCTTGGTGGCAAGGTTACGAATGCGATTGACATCCACCAAGAGGCTTTGCATTTGACGCTTCAGCCAAAAATGATGCTTATCTTGCTTCTGATGTAGGGCCACAAGAAGTTCTCGGTCATTGAGAACGCGAGAATGCTTCCGAGGCCTTTGGGCAATGGTGCTTTCAGTGGCTTTAGTAGGTGCTCGATGAGGCAGACGAGTATTTCCAGCCAGTGGATAGATTCGTGTTGCTGCTTGAACACCTTCAACGGGTTGAGTGAAGCTTTGGTGCTCGGCATTCCGAAGACAAAGAGGCTTCTTGGCACGGTCAGAATATGTGGCTTCAACTGACATATCAACCTCTGGTAGGAAGATCACATGATTGCGAGCAGATGGTTGATAGTTGATAGATGAGTGTCGCTTGATGAGGCGCATGACCCATGGAGCATAAAACTTCAGACCAAACAGATCAGATCCAGAAGCAGCAAGTTGCCTGATGAAGAAATCATGTGCACTGAAGCTGATGCCATTGAGAATATAAAAGACCAATGTCTTCATGGCTCCTTCGAGTTTTGCAGCTGATGAATGTCCTTTGATAGGCCATAGAGTCCGCCTGATGATATGATATATGGTGCGCAGCAGATACTCAAGGTCATCAACAAAGAACTCCTTTGGATATTCAGCATCACGTGGCAAAGGCTTCATCATGCTCAGCATCTGGCTCATATTGGGTTCAGGCTTATGAAAGATGCTCTCCAGTGCATTGCGATGGTTTTGACAGCCAGGTTCATAGAGCTCTCCAGGAGTGGATAGGCCTGTAAGCTTAATGATGTCAAGAGCTTTGGCTTGATGATGGACATTTCCGGTCATCCACTCGAGAACCCATGTCTTCGTATCTCTGTTGTAGCCGCGAATGTGTAGAGTAGCATCGAATTGAAGCAATAGCTCTTCATTCCAGTGTTCTTTATCTGTGACAAAACTGAGCAGCCCAGCATCACGAAAGCAGTCAAGTGCTTCTTCTAAGTAGGGCAGTCCAGTAATGGCTTCAGTGTCGAGGCGCATATGAGGGAAAATGCGCCCTTGATCATACAGAACACAGGAGTAATAGCTTCGCTGCTGATGACTCTAGAACCGATTTGATGATATTCTTGGCTTCGTGTAGGGGTTCTTAGAGCTGTCAAAGAATGTGTTGTGGATCTTGAAGCCATTTGCATTGAAAGACCTGACAAAGGTGGCAGTACCAGGAAACCTTGGTAGTCTTGGCTTGGGCTTCTGGACCTGAGGCCTATGCTCAATGTGATAGTCAAATTGTGGACCAGAGACAATAGGCGGAGGGACCAGAACGGGCCATCTTACTGTGATTAGCTCGCCATGGTTGTATGCTTGCTCGATTGTATAGGGCCTCGGGGGTGGAACAGGAGCAGTGGCAGCAGCTGAGGCTTCAGGCTGCACAACAAGTGCTTCAGGAGCAGGTGCCTCATTAGCTTTAGGTGCAGTGGCCTCAGTAGCTTCAGGCACACTGGTTGGTTCAAGCTCCACATTAGCTTCAGCCATGACAACGTCATCGGCTTCACTTGCGTTGGTTGTGGCAGCTTCAGGATTTTCAACCTCCACTTGAGGAACTGGAGGGTCGGGCACAGACACGTTCACTTCATGAACTGTTTCTTCAGGCATGGGGGGAGTTTGGACACGTTCTTCTTAACGTTCCTCATCGACTGATGCAGCCGGATTGTCTTCAGCAGGTTGTGCTTCAGACACAGAGACATTCACAGTTGGAGTGGCTTCATAGAACACTTGGCATGCAACAGATTTACGGTGTACTTCTCCTTCTGGAACGCTCGGAAGAGGGACTTGAGGCCTTGGTCCTTTGCGAAGCCTTTGTAGTACAACGACGCCTTTGGAGATGGAGTGGGCAGGTCCTCATCCTCTTCAACTTGTACGGATGGTGTGGTTTGTTGTTGTTGGGGAGTACTGGGGGAGTCTTGTTGCTGTGGGTGATCAGCCCACGATGCATCCTGAGCAATTGGCGTCAGAGGACGCCCAATGCTGATGTTTTCGCTGTTCGTAGGAACAGGCGATGATACAACATTATATTTGATCTGAGGAAGAAATTCATCATCTTCAACATTGTCATGATGACCAATGTTTTTAGCAGCGGTGGGTTCAGCTGCTGGTATATCTTCAGCTTCAGGAGCCTCTGTGGAAGCAGGCTCACGAACAGTGATGCGAAGTTCTTGGGATGCAGATGAAGGACGAACCACTGAGATGGGTTCAACAACAAGGGGCTCTATGGGAGCAGCCCGACTCTTCTTGGTCTTGCGCTTCTTCTTGGAGGGAGCGGCATCAGAGGCTTCAGTGTTCTTCCTCTTTCTGGCTTCAGCCTCGGCAGCCCTCGTCTTCTTCTGTTCTGAAGTGGTTGTGGTGACCTTTGGCTTCGAGCCAGTCATGCTGCTCGGGAAGATAATGCGAGGGGCTTCTTGGCTTGAAGGTGCAGGCTGGTCAGCAGGAAGCTTCTTCTTTTTCTTTGCAGCCATCCTGGGGTCAATGCCAGGACGGCCAAGTGACTTGCGCTTCTTAGCCACATTGTAGGCAAGCACACACTTATTAGGCAAACTCTTCATGCGCTCACGAGAGCCTTGAGCTTCTTGGCGCTTCTTCAGAAAAGCTTATTTAAGCTCATGCAGCATGACCTTGATGTTTCTGACGTCTTGAACACTGAGCTTCACCACATGCTTCTTGAATTGAGCCTTCTCATAATCAATTTTGTTCTTCAGCTCAACGATGCGCTGAGCAAGAGCTAGCTCATAAGCAATGGCGCCATTTAAAGAGACGCTGAGGCCAATGGGAAGCTGCAAATCTTCAAAGCTTAGATCGGGGGTGTCGAACCACTCATCAATGAAGTTATGGATGATGGCCACGTCAAAGAGAGGCAAGTTGTTGAAGATCTCTGCTTCTTCCTTGCTCTTTATCAGTTGCTCAAGGGCATCATCAGCAAGATCTTCATCACTGGACAGATCAATGGGCTCTTCACGCAGAATGGCGGCAGGAGTCAAGGCTTGATCAGTATGCCTGACAAGTTGCTTTTTCTTCTCCGTCTTCTTGGAGATGCGCGATTGATCTTCAAACTGCACATTGGCTTCAGGAGGTGTAGTGGCCAGTGGCTTCACATGAGAAGCTTTTGGAGGTGCAACTGATGATGAAGACTTAATTTTCTTTGGCATCTGCGGCCTTGGAGGAGGAGCTGGGGCTTCATCAGAATCAGCCTCATTGTTAGAATGATCCACTTTGGCACCTTGTACCAAGATGTAGGAGATGAGGCCATCAAGGTTTGCAAAGGGGCCAATTCTGTTTTCTTCAGCTTCACGTGTGCCATCATCATGGGGAGCAGAGGGACCAGGATTGAAGTCTAATCCCCGTGACTTCTTGTTTTCCTTTGCCGAAGCCTTAGCAAACTGGAAGTTGCGCTTGAAGAGATTGTCGTCACGACACCAGAGCAATGATGATGGGTCGGCTTCTTCAGGCTGTGGTCCAGGGACCATGCAAGGATAGAATTCTTGTGCAATGGCTTCAGCTTTGTTCTTGGGGGGAAGGCCTCGATAGAGAATATCACCCCAAGGACTCTTGATAGCATTTTTCTCTGCGTACTCCTGGGTCACAAACTTGTACTTGTACCACTGTTCAGCCCAATAGCGTCGAATCCATTGGATTCGAGTCTTGCGCTGATTGTAATCTTCTTCAGGATCTATTTTATATATTTCTGCAAGATCATCAGGCAGATCCTTTGACGTTCCCCCGCGACGCTGTCTGCCACCCTTCCTTGCTGATTTTTCTGCAGCCATGAACTTCAAACTGAATGGCTTCAATATGTTCAAAGGCTTCAGAGACTTTCGCTTGCTGGTCAAGCAGGAACTGGCTTCAGGAGAATTGATATGATGCTGTAAGTATTCTGCAAACGAATGCAGACTATGAGAACCAAGGAATTCTCCCACGGACATGTACCTGTGACAGCATTAGAGATGCGAGGGAAGGAGAAGAGGTCATATGCATTCTCAGAAGATTTTGAAGATAAATCAGTTTGAAGACATTGACCTCATGAAGCGAAGACATTCACTTATATGAGGTGAGTTGGTTCCAGATTTGTACCAATCCGTGAATAAGTACAAGTGAGGAATCAAACTAGATAGGAAATCTAAGTGAATAGACTAGGCATTATGAGATGTAGACAGAATAGATCTATCATTGAGTAGGTAGAAACCACTTTCGGTAGATAGGATGAATCTATGAAGATAAAAAAGTTGGTAAAAAATAGAGTTATAATTACCACACGAAGAACTGCTAGATTGGATGAATAGGAGACCGAGCAGTTCAGGCCACCGTGCCCTAACTTGGCGACGGAGGACACCTACGGCGACGGTGGAGAGGACAATGTCCGCGGCCGGCGTGAGGACGGCGTCGGAGAAGTCGCGGCAGCTAAGCGCTTCATCGCCGGCGTCGTCGAGAGCTAGCGGTGGCGCTAGGGTTTTGACGAGGTGGAGAGGTGGAAGAAGGTTTTCTTGACCGCAGGGGACACGTATTTATAAGTAGGTGTGTGGCACTGCGCAATTACGCAGGTGCCCCTGTCTGTTCACATTCGTGGGACATGTGGCAAGCATGCAACATACTCAGAGTTGTCCCACGTTCCCACGCCCGCCAGGCATGTCGGAGAGTTGTTCCGGCTTCTCCGGATATCGACAATAAAGATGACTCATTTAAATAGGACTTGATGTTTGTCTCTGTGTCTTCTGCTGACTAGTACGCGAGAAGACATTCGACAGTTTCAATAGAATGCATATGATTTGGACAGATAGATTTTGAGATAGAAAGCATAGAGAGATTAGGGTATGATCACATTCACTTAGTTCAAAAGATTCAACTTGAAGACATAGCAATAAGTGAATGCTGTAGAGGACAGAACACTAGTATATATATATATATGCAATCAAATCATCATAGCACAGAAAATCATGAAGATAAGTTGAAATTGAAGGCAAACCAAATGTGAAGTCTTTGCAAAAGTAATGCCATGAGTGAAACACTTCAAACAAAGAAATTTGGTGGTGGCGTTACCCACCGTATAGGAAGTATTAGACCCAGACACGGCGCACAATTATCGTGGCGCTCCAAAGTCAAATTCCATGTTAATGTATTCACACTCAGAGTGTAAACCTTCATTGATTGAAGATATACATTACTTTGTGTGTTGCACATCTAAGTCATCAACATGCATAAGTGTTAGGATGTGTGCCTGATCAAAGGACATTAGAGGATTCCAAGATATTCAGCTCACACCGTAACCTGCAAAACCTTTTCTCATCCAAGGGCTTTGTGAAGATATCTGCAAGTTGCTCTTCAGTGTTGACGTGAATGATATCGATATCTTTCTTCATGACATGATCTCTGAGAAAGTGATGACGAATTTCAATGTGCTTTGTCTTCGAGTGTTGGACTGGATTGTTGGCTATCTTGATGGCACTCTCGTTGTCGCAGAAGAGAGGTACTTGTTTTAGGTTGATGCCATAGTCCTTGAGAGTTTGCTTCATCGATAGAAGTTGAGCACAACAGGATCCAGCAGCAATGTATTCAGATTCAGCAGTTGAGAGTGACACACAATTCTACTTCTTTGAAGACCAACAGACTAGTGATCGACCAAGAAAATGACATGTGTCTGATGTAGACTTGCAATCCACCTTGTCACCAGCATAATCAGCATCCGAGAATCCAACCAAATCAAATTTTGAGCCCTTGAGATACCATAATCCGAGTGTTGGGGTGTAAGCCAAGTATCGAAGAATTCTCTTCACAGCTAAGTGATGCGATTCCTTTGGTGCCGCTTGGAATCGAGCACACATGCAAACACTAAGCATAATATCTGGCCTAGATGCACATAGATAAAGTAAAGAACCAATCATGGAGCGGTATACCTTTTGATCGAACTCTTTACCATTGTCGTCGGGACCAAGGTGGTGTTTGGCTGGCATTGGCGTCGTATAACCTTTGCAGTCTTCCATTCCAAACTTCTTCAGACAATCTTTGAGGTACTTTTCTTGAGATATGAAGATGCCATTGCTTTGCTGACGAATTTGATGACCAAGGAAGAACTTCAGTTCTCCCATCATGGACATCTGATATTGCTCTTGCATCATGTATCCAAACTCATCACTATACTTCTGGTTGGTGCAGCCGAAGATAATATCATCCACATATATTTGGCACACAAACAGTTCGCCATCATATGTCTTCGTGAAGAGTGTGGGATCGAGGGATCCTGGTTTGAAGCCTTTGCTCTTCAGGAAGTTTTTGATCGTATCATACCATGCGCGAGGAGCTTGTTTAAGGCCATACAGTGCTTTGTTTAGCTTGTATAGCATATCAGGATGTGTTGGATCTTTAAAGCCAGGTGGTTGAGCGACATATACTTCTTCTTCAATCTTGCCATTGAGAAATGCACTCTTCACATCCATTTGATATAGCAAGATGTAGTGATGATTAGCATAGGCTAGCAGTATGTGAATAGCTTCAAGCCTAGCAACAGGAGCAAATGTTTCATCGAAGTCAATTCCTTCAACTTGAGTATATCCTTGAGCCACAAGACGTGCTTTGTTTCTGACGACTTGACCATGCTCATCTTTCTTGTTTCGATATATCCATTTTGTTCCAATAATGTTATGCTTGCGAGGGTCAGGTCGCTTGACAAGTTCCCAAACATTATTCAGCTTGAACTGTTGAAGTTCTTCTTGCATGGCTTGAATCCATTCAGGTTCCATAAAAGCTTCAGCAACTTTCTTGGGTTCTGATATTGACACAAATGAAAAGTGCCCATAGAAGTTTGCTAATTGTGTTGCTCTTGAGCGAGTAAGCAGACCAGATGCATTGATGCTGTCAATTATCTTCTCGATTTGCACTTCATTTGCAACTTGATGATGAACAGGACGAAGACTTTGCTCTTGCTGATCATCGTCATCATTGGGAGGATTGTCTTTGGTCTGAGCATTGTCTTCAGGTTGATTTGGTGAAGAGATGATAAGTTCCTCTTCAGGCTGTGCTTCAGAAGGCATGATTTCACCAGTTCCCATCAGCTTGATAGATTCACTAGAAGGAGCTTCATCTAGTGTGCTTGGCAGGAGCTCTCGTTGTGAACCATTGGTTTCATCAAATCTCACATCCACTGTTTCAACGATTTTGTAGTGGAAGAGGTTGAATACTCTGTAGGAGTGCGAATCCTTTCCATAGCCAAGCATGAAGCCTTCGTGAGCTTTGGGTTCAAATTTTGAGTTGTGATGGGGATCCTTGATCCAGCACCTAGAACCAAAGACTCTGAAGTAACAGACATTTGGCTTCTTGCCAGTAAGGAGCTCATAGGATGTTTTGCCCAGAAGCTTGTGTATGAAAACACGGTTGATGATGTGACATGAAGTATCAATAGCTTCAGGCCAAAACTTTCTTGGTGTCTTGTACTCGTCAAGCATTGTTCAAGCCATCTCAATGAGGGTTCTGTTCTTGCGCTCAACAATGCCATTTTGCTGAGGTGTGTAAGGAGCAGAAAATTCATGAGTGATTCCCATTGTATCCATATAAAGATCAAGGCCGGTGTTCTTGAATTCAGTGTCGTTATCACTTCAGATATGCTTGATCTTGACGCCATAATTGTTCATTGCTCGATTAGCGAATCGTCTAAAGACATCTTGTACTTCAGTCTTGTAGAGAATTATGTGCACCCATGTATATCTTGAGTAGTCATCAACAATGACGAAGCCATAGAGACACGCCATTGTTGTGAGGGTGGAGTAGTGAGTAGGTCCAAATAAGTCCATGTGTAGCAGCTCGAAGGGTTGAGATGTTGTCATGATTGTCTTCGAGGGGTGCTTGACCCTCGTCATCTTCCCAGCTTCGCAAGCACCACACAAATGATCTTTCTTGAACTTGACACCTTCGATGCCTATGACATGCTTCTTCTTGACGAGAGTGCGCAAGTTCCTCATGCCAGCATGCCCCAGCCTTCGATGCCAGAGCCAGCATTCTGAAGCTTTTGCAAGAAGACATACGGCAAGCTGTGGACCTGTTGAGAAATCTACCATGTATAGATCACCTTTCCTATACCCTTCAAAGACTAGAGACTTGTCAGATTCCATTAGTACAAGGCAACGATATTTTCCAAATATCACAATCATGTTTAAGTCACAAAGCATTGAGACAGACATTAAGTTGAATCCAAGAGATTCAACAATCATCACTTTATCCATGAGTTGATGCTTTGAGATTGCAACTATACCTAGACCCAATACCTTGCCTTTACCAGTGTCAGCAAATGTGATTTGACTCTTGTCGGATGGACGTAAGGTTGAGTCCATGAGAAGACTTCGATCACCAGTCATATGATAAGTGCGTCCGCTGTCAATAATCCATTCTGAAGCTTTTGGTGACATGCCCTACAGTGCAGTTAGGAGGATAGGCTTCACAATGTATGTTGTGAAGCATAAGCAGTTGATGCACACTTGGATTATCACAGCATAGATGAAAGTTAGCACACAGTATGACAGGTAAGCGATTCATATGTGGAATACATAGTAAGTCATTTTATCATGCGTCCCTTTGTGTTTTAGGTCCCCAGCAATTATATCGGACGCCTTTGATTGCTGGCTGGAGACCACATTCTGCAAAAGAGAGTTAATTCTTCTTCACCACCCACATTTTCAGGGGTGGCTTAGAAGCAATGAGTCTAAGTGCAACATGTGAGAATTTCGGCTTTGAAGCCCTAGCAAATAGCCTTGCAGGAGATGAATGATACTCATGTGAATAAGCAGAAAAGTTCTTAGTTCTATGAACATAGTGGTTTGAAGACACATGCTCATATTCATGAGTCTGAGTATGATTTCCCTGCAAAAAATTGGCGTTAGGGCGACTCAAGTGAGTCCTGTTTCCGTATGAAGCCGTTGGACCATGTGACGCCTTTGGTCTGGGGTTTGTCTTCTTCCCTGGTGGTGTCATGACAACATTCACAGGAAGATTCTCAAGTCAGCTTTTGAGAACCCAGATCTTCTTCATTGGCGGTCCATTCCTGCATTTAGTACCAATATACCTGGCAAACACTTCACCATTCTGATTTTTGAACAGTTTATAGTTTGCATCAAAGGATTCATCAATGATAATAGGATTAGCACAGGTAAATCCAGATAAAGTGGATGGATCCATTGAAGGTTCCTTTGCAGCAACCCATGTGGTTTTGGGATACTACTCAGGCTTCCAGTAGGAACCATCAGCATTCATTTTCCTCTTGAACCCAACACCCTCTTTCCTAGGGTTTCGGTTCAGAATCTGCTTTTTGAGGACATCACAAAGTGTCTGATGCCCTTTCAGACTTTTATACATCCCTGTTTCAAGCAATGTCTTCAACCTAGCATTTTCATCAGCAATAGTAGTGGTATCCTCAGATGAGGGGTTAGTTACCACATCAGAAGTTGAAGACAGAGCAACAGTAGCAGCAGTGGAACATTCAACAACAGAAGTAGCGTTATCACGCTCAATGCATTTTAGATATAGTAGTTCAAATTCATCCTGAGCGGGACTGATCTGTTGAGCGCGAAATGACTTATTCTCTTTTTGAATATCTTCATGAGTCGCTTTCAGTTTCTCAAGCTCTTGCTTCCTTTGAAGATAATCATAGGAGAGCTTTTCATAAGTGGTTGAGAGCGTCTCATGAAGACTTTCAAGTTCTTGATACTTAGCATGAAGAATTTTTATTTCTTCAACTAAGGACTGTGAACGTGTCATTTCCGCGTCCAACAGGTCATCACTTTTGTCTAACAGTTTTTGAGTATGTTCCATAGCCCTTTGTTGTTCAGTAGCAATCTTAGCAAGTGTTTTGTAGCTGGGTTTAGATTCACAATCAGAGTCATCTTCACTTGATGTTTGAAAGTAAGCATCGCGCGATTTTTCCTTGGCACCGCGTGCCATGAAGCAGTAGGTGGGAGTAGGATCGTCCTTGTCATCATCAGCATTGGTGTGGGAGTCATTGTCTTCAGTGTTGAAGATGGACTTTGCGACGTAGGCTGCGGCCAGAGCCAGACTTGCAACGCTAGAGTCGGACTCAGCTTCAGATTCCACCTCTGCCTCCTCAGAAGCAGACTCCTCCTCTGAATCCATTTCCTTGCCAACAAAAGCACGAGCCTTGCCAGATGAGCTCTTCTTATGAGATGAGGATTTTGATGTGGACTTGGAAGAAGACTTTGATGATTTCTTCTTCTTCTTGTCATCAGAGTCATATTCCTTGCTCTTCTTCTTCTTCTTCTCATTGTCCCACTGAGGACACTCAGAGATGTAGTGCCCTGGCTTCGTACACTTGTGACATGTTCTCTTCTTGTTGTCTTGAGTGGAAGCTTCATCATTTCTTGAACTGGATCGTGAAGACTTTCTGAAGCCCTTCTTCTTGGTGAATTTCTGGAACTTCTTCACAAGCATAGCAAGCTCCCTTCCAATGTCTTCAGGATCGTCAGAACCGCAGTCAGATTCTTCTTCTTCAGATGGGGAAACAACTTTTGCCTTCGAAGCACGAGTTCGGCCATAGTTGGGGCCATAGATATCTCTTTTAACAGAAAGCTGGAACTCATGTGTGTTGAGCCTCTCAAGTATATCAGATGGATCGAGTGTCTTGAAGCCAGGACGTTCTTGTATCATGAGGGAAAGGGTGTCAAAGGAGGTGTCAAGTGATCTCAGCAGTGTCTTGACAATTTCATGCTTGGTGATCTCAGTGGCGCCGAGAGCCTGAACTCATTTGTGATGTCGGTGAGGCGATCAAACGTGAGTTGGACATTTTCATTGTCGTTTCTCTTGAAGCGATTGAAGAGATTGAGAAGAACACTGATCCTCTGGTCTCTCTGTGTAGAGACGCCTTCATTGACCTTGGACAGCCAGTCCCAGACTAGCTTTGACGTTTCCAGAGCACTCACATGGCCATATTGTCCTTTGGTCAGATGACCACAGATGATGTTCTTTGCAGTCGAGTCCAGTTGAATGAACTTCTTGACATCAGTAGGGGTGACACCTTCACCAGTTTTGGGAACGCCATTCTTGACGACATACCAGAGGTCGACATCAATGGCTTCAAGATGCATGCGCATCTTATTCTTCCAGTAGGGATATTCTGTTCCATCGAACACGGGGCAAGCAGCGGAGACTTTGATTATCCCTGCAGTCGACATAGCTAAACTCCAGGTGGTTAAACCGAATCACACAGAACAAGGGAGTACCTTGCTCTGATACCAATTGAAAGTGCTAGTTATCGACTAGAGGCGATTTTTATCTAAGTCTTCAAAACGTGGAAGTTTGGAAGACAAACAATAGAAATGACCTAATTGATATGCAGCGGAAGATAAACTACAACAAGCAAGCCATAGTCAAGTATGCAATAGCGTTAACGTACGAAGACTAATAGCAGCTAGGTAGTAGGATCAGGATGGAAGATAGCATGAAGCCAATCAACAATAGTAGTCAAGCAATGAAGTCAAACAGATAAGACAGATAGGCAATGACTTCACGAAGACAAACTCAAAGTAAAGGAGGGAAGAGATAGAACCAGTCACTTGTTGAAGACACATGATTTGTTGGACCAGTTCCAGTTGCTGTGACAACTGTACGTCTGGTTAGGGAGGCTGAGATTCAACTCAGAAGACCATGTCTTCACCTTATTCCCCTTGAGCTAAGGACACTTAGTCCTCGCCCAATCACTCTGGCAAGTCTTCAAGGTAGACTTCCAAACCTTCACAGACTTTGTTCACCCGGCAATCCACAATGACTCTTGGATGCTCAGAATGCGACGCCTAACCGGCTGGAGGATACACAGTCCTCAAGTGTAATAAGTCTTCAGGTCACACAGACAGAAAGACTTCAGTGATCCTAACACTCTTTGGCTCTGGGTGTTTCGGCTTTGTCCTCGCAAGGATTTTTCTCTCTCAAATGCTTCGAGGTGGGTTGCTCTCAGACGACAAAAGTCGTATACTAACTCTGAGCAGCCACCAATTTATGGTGTAGGGGGTGGGCTATTTATAGCCACAAGGCAACCCGACCCGATTTGTTCGAAATGACCCTGGGTCACTAAGGAACTGACATGTGTTCCAATGGTCAGATTTCAAACACACGCGACAACTTTACTTGGGCTACAAGCAAAGCTGACTCATCCAGCTCTGGATAAGTTTTGCTCTCATTGTCTTCGCTCAAAGACATAGGATTTGGGTTGAGCATCACTTCAGTCACTCTGATTTTGTTCACTTGGACCCCACTTAACAGTACGGTGGTTCCTATGACTCAACAAAGAAGAAAAGGAAACAACGAAACCACACAGTCTTCGCGTTCCATAGTCTTCACGCAATGTCTTCTCATGTCATAGTCTTCAATATGAATATCTTCTCATACCACTATTGTCTTCAATGTCTTCATAGATTTTTAGGGGTCATCTCCGGTAGGTAAACCGAATCAATGAACACTACCTGCGTTATCCTGCAATTCTCACAAACGCATTAGTCCCTCAACCAACTTTGTCATCAATACTCCAAAACCAACTAGGGGTGGCACTAGATGCACTTACACTCGCAGACAAGTAGCTGCTGCTACGGACCGCCGTCACTTCCCACAACGAGCTCATGGCCAACATGAAACTTTGGATCAGCCGCCTTGTGGATGTTGCTGAGAGGCTCACCGCACAGTTGTCTGCCATGGGCATGCCAAACTTCAGGTTCTCCCATGAGGTGAACGTGACTGACAGTGGCCGGCTGACCCTAGTTTTCAAGGGTGTCCTCGATGCCCTGAAGGTGCTTTACTCCAACAGGGCGGCCTACCTGGTCGAGGAGTCCCGGAAGCTTTGCGGGGGCGCCTTGACCAAGGTGCTCACCAAGGTGGCGTACTGGAACCCCAGCGCTGCCTTCGCTCAGGTGCTTGATAGCTTGCCGGAGGGCGTCGACCTCCAGGCGCTTAGGGAGCGCATCGAGCCCATCATCAGCTGCGTCAGCGGAGTCATGAGGCTGGAGGGCCAGCGCCGGGATTAGCTGCTTCATTCCTTGTTGCCACTGCAAGTTCGCACCCAAGACAATTTATCTTAATTTAGAATTGCGGCAACTTTTGATGTAATATAACTTTTGCTGTGCTTTGAACTAATTGCATGTTATCTTCCTATTTAGTTCATCCTTGTATGTTTTGCATCCTACGCTTAATTGGATAGGCCTGCTGGCGCGTGCACCCCTTGCCGCAGGCGCTAGAAGGACAGATCCTTAGCAGCCTGCAGAGGGTGTCGATGCCAACAAGTTACCTTGCCGTTCTTGGTGCAGTCACCTGAGCTGTCGAGCGGACTCGAAACAGAACAGTGGCGCTATTGATTACGGCAAGGTACCCCGCCGTCCTTCGCAAAGCGCAGTGCCTGAGCTGTTGAGCGGACTCCAAACAAAACAGGGGCGTTGCCAATCGCGGCAGGGTTCCTTCTACGCGCAGGTCTTCCATACAAGGACCGAAACCATCAAGGAAAATAACCTTATAAAAGGAAGATTTACTCATGGTTTGGCATGACTTAGCTCTTAGTTGCTATGTGGTTCGCCGTCGCGGCTGCAGACTACGCTGCTCGCCTGGCTTCTCGCACCAGGGCAGCGTGGACGATCTTGATCTCCTCCACCATTGGCGTCTACCACATCGCCTGTCCATGAGGGCACGGGCGGAGCGGCTCCGGATGGGTCAATCGCTGTGATCGCCTTCTTCTTCATCGCCATGACGACAAAGAAACTACTACGCTAACTAACATACTAGATTTCACAACTAACTCCCCCGACCTGGCGCACCAAAGATGTCGGGGAAACGGACAGCTATGAAATCATAAGAATCCCTTCTACGTTCGGTGGGGGAGTAGCTGCACGAAGAGCAGGTCTATTAGTCAGCACAAGGGGATTTTTCCCAGGTTCGGGCCGCAAAGATGCGTAATACCCTAGTCTTGCTTCTCTGGATATATGTGTTCTTGAGCTTTTGAACTAGCTGTAGTGCATGTACGGTCCAAAAGTCCGAATCCTCTCTCTATATGCCTCGGGCATCCCTTTATACGTAAAGGGGTTGCCACAGTGGCACAGAGGAGGTGGAAAGCTAGCTACATTGTACAAGCTTATCGCTCGACACCGTAGGACAAACGCATTTAGTGCATTGCCTATGTGCCATCTTACTTTATCGGAGACGGCACCAGAAGCCATCCCGTCCATCGCCGCTCCTCCTTGCTTCGACACGCGTCCAGGCTGACGAGGCATGTAGTGCCACGCTAGCTAACTAGATGGTGTGTGTTGGCATGATGGTAGAGCCTCCACGAAGATCTGCATGCCGCCACACAAGCGCCTACTTAGTTGGCACACTCGTCGTCGTACTGGAGTGGTGGTGAGGTGGAAAATCCTTGCCGTGCGCGGGTCTAGCTGCGACCCAGCGATCGTGAAGGAAATATGCCCTAGATGCAATAATAAAGTTATTATTTATTTCCTTAATTCATGATAAGTGTTTATTATTCATGCTAGAATTGTATTAACCGGAAACTTAGTACATGTCTGAATACATAGACAAAACCTATGGTCCCTAGTATTCCTCTACTTGGCTAGCTCATTAATCAAAGATGGTTAAGTTTCCTAACCATAGACATGTCTTGTCATTGATGAATGGGATCACATCATTAGGAGAATGATGTGATGGAGATGACCCATCCGTTAGCTTAGCATTATGATCATGTTAGTTTCATTGCTACCGATTTCTTCATGACTTATACAAGTTCCTTAGACTATGAGATTATGCAACTGCCGAATACCGGAGGAACAGTTTGTGTGCTACCAAACATCACAACATAAAAGGGTGATTATAAAGGTGCTCTACAGGTGTCTCCGAAGGTGTTTGTTGGGTTGGCATAGATCGAGATTAGGATTTGTCACTCCGTATTTCGGAGAGGTATCTCTGGGCCCTCTCGGTAATACTCATCACTATAAGCCTTGCAGGCATTGTGACTAATGAGTTAGTTGCTGGATGAAGTATTACAGAATGATTAAAGAGACTTTCCGATAACGAGATTGAACTAGGTATTGAGATACCGATGATAGAATCTCGGGCAAGTAACATACCAATGACAAAGGGAACAACTTATGTTATTATGCGGTTTGACCGATAAAGATCTTCGTAGAATATTTAGGAACCAATATGATCATCTAGGTTCCTCTATTGGTTATTGACCAGAGACGTGTCTCGGTCATGTCTACATAGTTCTCGAACCCGTAGGGTCCGCATGCTTAATGTTCGGTGACGATCGGTATTATGAATTTATGTGTTTTGATGTACCAAAGATTGTTCGAAGTCCCGGATGTGATCATGGACGTGACGAGGAGTCTCAAAATGGTCGAGACATAAATATTGATATATTGGACGGCTATATTCGGATACCGGAAGTGTTTCGGGTGATTTCGGAGAAAACCGGAGTGCCGGAGGGTTACCGGAACCCCCCCTCCCCGGGAGAACTAATGGCCCACATGAGTCTTTGTGGAGAGAGAGAGGGCCAGCTAGGGCAGGCCGCGTGCCCCTCCCCCTCTGGTCCGAATTGGACTAGGGAAGGGGTGGGCGCCCCCTTTCCTTCTCCCTCCCCTCCTTCCTTTCCCCCTCTTAGTAGGAGTAGGAAGGGGGAGTCCTACTCCTACTAGGAGGAGGACTTCTCCTCTCCTGGTGCGCCACAAGGGCCGGCCGGCCTCCCCCTTGCTCCTTTATATACGGGGGCAGGGGGGCACCCTAGGACACACAAGTTGACATTGTTTAGCCGTGTGCGGTGCCCCCCTGCACAGTTACACACCTCGGTAATATCATCGTAGTGCTTAGGCGAAGCCCTGCGCCGATAACTTCATCATCAGCGTCACCACGCCATCGTGCTGACGAAACTCTCCCTCAGCCTCAACTGGATCAAGAGTATGAGGGACTTCCCCGAGCTAAACGTGTGCTGATCGCGGAGGTGCCGTACGTTCGGTGCTAAGATCGGTCGGATCGTGTAGACGTACGACTACATCAACTGTGTTGTCATAACGGTTCCGCTTTTGGTCTACGAGGGTACGTGGACACACTCTCCCCTCTCGTTGCTATGCATCACCATGATCTTGCGTGTGCGTAGGATTTTTTTAAATTACTACGTTACACAACAGTGGCATCCGAGCCAGGTTTATGCGTAGATGTTATATACACGAGTAGAACACAAAGATTTGTGGGCGATAATAGTCATATTGCTTACCAGCATGTCATACTTTGATTCAGCGGTATTGTTGGATGAAGCGGCTCAGACCGACATTACATGTACGCTTACATGAGACTAGTTCTACCGACGTGCTTTGCACATAGGTGGCTGGTGAGTATCTATTTCCCCAACTTTAGTTGAATCGAGTGTGGCTATGCCCGATCCTTGTTGAAGGTTAAAACAACACACTTGACGAAAAGTCGTTGTGGTTTTGATGCATAGGTAAGAATGGTTCTTGCTAGTAGCCCGTAGCAGCCACGTAAAACTTGCAACAACAATGTAGATGACGTCTAACTTGTTTTTGCAGGGCTTGCTGTGATGTGATATGGTCAAGCATGATGTGATATAAATTTTTGTATGAGATGATCATGTTTTGTCACAAAGTTATCGGCAACTGGCAGGAGCCATATGCTTGTCGCTTTATTGTATGCAATGCAATCGCCATGTAATTGTTTTACTTTATCACTAAGCGGTAGCGATAGTCGTAGTAACAATAGTTGACGAGACGACAACGATGCTACGATGGAGAACAAGGTGTCGCGCCGGTGACGTCGGAGATCATGATGATGCTTGGGTGATGGAGATCATGAGCACAAGATGATGATGGCCATATCATGTCACATATTTTGATTGCATGTGATCTTTATCCTTTATGCATCTTATTTTTCTTAGAACGTCAGTAGCATTATAAGATGATCCCTAAATAAATTTCAAGGTACAAGTGTTCTCCCTGAGTGTGCACCGTTGCGAAAGTTTGTCGTGCCGAGACACCATGTGATGATCGGGTGTGATAAGATCTACGTTCACATACAATGGGTGCAAGCCAGTTTTGCACAAGCAGAATACTCAGGTTAAACTTGACGAGCCTAGCATATGCAGATATGGCCTCGGAACACTGAGATCGAAAGGTCGAGCGTGAATCATATAGTAGATATGATCAACATAGTTATGTTCACCATTGAAAAGTACTCCATCTCACGTGATGATCGGACATGGTTTAGTTGATTTGGATCACGTGATCACTTAGATGATTAGAGGGATGTCTATCTAAGTGGGAGTTCTTAAGTAATATGATTAATTGAACTTTAATTTATCATGAACTTAGTACCTGATAGTATTTTGCATGTCTATGTTGTTGTAGATCAATGTCCCATGCTACAGTTCCTTTGAATTTTAATGCGTTCATAGAGAAAGCTAAGTTGAAAGATAATGGCAGCAACTACACAGACTGGGTCCGTAACTTGAGGATTATCCTCATTGCTGCACAGAAGAATTAGGTCCTGGAAGCACCGCTAGGTGCCAGGCCTGCTGCTGATGCTACTAATGACGTTAAGAACGTCTGGCAAAGCAAAGGTTATGACTACTCGATAGTTCAGTGTGCCATGCTTTACGGCTTAGAATCGGGACTTCAACGATGTTTTGTACGTCGTGGAGCATATGATATGTTCCAAGAGTTGAAGTTAATATTTCAAGAAAATGCCTGAGTTGAGAGATATGAGGTCTCCAACAAGTTCTACAGCTACAAAATGGAGGAGAACAGTTCTATCAGTGAACACATACTCAAAATGTCTGGGTATCATAATCACTTGACTCAGCTGGGAGTTGATCTTCCAGCTGATTGTCATTGACAGAGTTCTTCAATCACTGCCACCAAGCTATAAAGGCTTCATGATGAACTATATGCAAGGGATGGACAAGACTATTCCCGAGCTCTTCGCGATGCTAAAGGCCAGGGAGGTAGAAATCAAAAAGGAGCATCAAGTGTTGATGGTCAATAAGACCACTAGTTTCAAGAAAAAGGGCAAAGGGAAGAAAGGGAACTTCAAGAAGAATGTCAAAAAGGTTGCTGCTCAAGAGAAGAAACCCAAGTCTGGACCTAAGCCTGAAACTAAGTGCTTCTACTGCAGAGGGACTGGTCACTGGAAGCGGAACTGCCCCAAGTATTTGGCGGACAAGAAGGATGGCAAAGTGAAAGGTATATTTGATATACATGTTATTGATGTGTACTTAACTAATGCCCGCAATAGCGCCTGGATATTTGATACTGGTTCTGTTGCTCATATTTGCAACTCGAAACAGGGGCTACGGATTAAGCGAAGATTGGCTAAGGATGAGGTGACGATGCGCGTGGGAAATGGTTCCAAAGTCGATGTGATCGTGGTCGGCATGCTACCTCTACATCTACCTTCTGGATTAGTTTTAGACCTGAATAATTGTTATTTGGTGCCGGAGTTGAGCATGAACATTATATCTGGATCTTGTTTGATGCGAGATGGTTATTCATTTAAATCAGAGAATAATGGTTGTTCAATTTGTATGATTAATATCTTTTATGGTCATGCACCCCTGCTGAGTGGTCTATTTTTATTGAATCTGGATAGTAGTGATACACATATTCATAGTGTTGAAGCCAAGAGATTGAAGTTTAATAATGATAGTGCAACTTATTTGTGGCACTGCCGTTTGGGTCATATCGGTATAAAGCGCATGAAGAAACTACATACTGATGGACTTTTTGAATCACTTGACTATGAATCACTTGGTGCTTGTGAACCGTGCCTCATGGGCAAGATGACTAAAACTCTATTCTCCTGAACAATGGAACGAGCTACTGACTTGTTGGAAATAATACATACTGATGTATGCGGTCCAATGAGTATTGATGCTCGTGACAAGTATCGTTATTTGCTTACCTTCACAGATGATTTGAGCAGATATGGTTATATCTACTTAATGAAGCATAAGTCTGAAACATTTCAAAAGTTCAAAGAATTTTAGAGTGAAGTGGAAAATCATCGTAACAAGAAAATAAAGTTTGTACGATCCAATCGTGGAGGAGAATATTTGAGTTACGAGGTTGGTCTTCATTTAAAACAACATGGGATAGTTTCACAATTAACGCCACCTGGAACACCACAGCGAAATGGTGTGTCCGAACGTCGTACCCGTACTTTATTAGATATGGTGCGATCTATGATGTCTCTTACTGATTTACCGCTATCGTCTTGGCATTATGCTTTAGAGACGGCTGCATTCACTTTAGATAGGGCACCATATAAATCCGTTGAGACGGCGCCTTATGAAGTGTGGTTTGCCAAGAAACCAAAGTTGTCGTTTCTTGAAGTTTGGGGCTGCGATGCACATGTGAAAAAGCTTCAACCTGATAAGCTCGAACCCAAATCTGAGAAGTGCTTCTTCATAGGATACCCAAAGTAAACTGTTGGGTACACCTTCTATCATAGATCCGAAGGCAAAATCTTTGTTGCTAAGAATGGATCCTTTCCAGAGAAGGAGTTTCTCTCGAAAGAAGTGATTGGGAGGAAAGTACAACTTAATGAGCTAACTGTACCTGCTCCCTTATT
Organism: Triticum dicoccoides; assembly: GCF_002162155.2. Taxonomy (NCBI): domain Eukaryota; kingdom Viridiplantae; phylum Streptophyta; class Magnoliopsida; order Poales; family Poaceae; genus Triticum; species Triticum dicoccoides. The sequence goes on along the minus strand of NC_041387.1, from coordinate 609,260,816 downwards.
GGAAAGTAGTTCATCGCAGAAATCAGTTCCTGTGATTCCTACACCAATTAGTGAGGAAGCTAATGATGATGATCATGAAGCTTCAGATCAACTTACTACCAAACCTCATAGGTCTTCCAGAGTAAGATCCACACCAGAGTGGTATGGTAATCTTGTTCTACAAGTCATGTTACTAGACCATGATGAACCTACAATCTATGAGGAAGCGATGATGAGCCTAGATTCCACGAAATGGCTTGAGGCCATGAAATCTGAGATGGGATCCATGTATGAAAACAAATTGTGGACTTTGGTGGACTTGCCCGATGATCGGCAAGCCATGGAAAATAAATGGATCTTTAAGAAGAAGACCGACGCAGACGGTAATGTTACAGTTTACAAAGCTCGACTTGTTACGAAAGGTTTTCGACAAGTTCAAGGAGTTGACTATGATGAGACATTCTCACCCGTAGCGATGCTTAAGTCTATCTGAATCATGTTAGCAATTACTGCATTTTATGATTATGAAATTTGGCAAATAGATGTCAAAATTGCATTCCTGAATGGATTTCTAGAAGAAGAGTTGTATATGATGCAACCAGAAGGTTTTGTCGATCCAAAGGGTGCTACCAAAGTGTGCAAGCTACAACGATCCATTTATGGACTGGTGCAAGCCTCTCGGAGTTGGAATAAACGTTTTGATAGTGTGATCAAAGCATATGGTTTTATAAATTTTTTTGGAGAAGCCTGTATTTACAAGAAAGTGAGTGGGAGCTCCGTAGCATTTCTGATCTTATATGTAGATGGCATATTGTTGATTGGAAATAATATAGAATTTCTAGATAGCATAAAGGGATACCTAAATAAGAGTTTTTCTATGAAAGACCTTGGAGAAGCTGCTTAAATATTGGGCATCAAGACCTATAGAGATAGATCAAGACGCTTAATTGGACTTTCACAAAGCACATATCTTGATAAAGTTTTGAAGAAGTTCAAAATGGATCAGTCAAAGAAAGGGTTCTTGCCTGTGTTACAAGGTGTGAAGTTGAGTCAGACTCAAAGCCCGACCACTGCAGAAGATAGAGAGAAAATGAAAGTCATTCCCTATGCTTCAGCCATAGGTTCTATCATGTATGCAATGTTGTGTACCAGACCTGATGTATGTCTTGCTATAAGCATAGCAGGGAGGTACCAAAGTAATCCCGGAGTGGAGCACTGGACATCGGTCAAGAACATCCTGAAATACCTGAAAAGGACTAAGGATATGTTTCTCGTTTATGGAGGTGAAAAAGAGCTCGTCATAACTTGTTACGTCGATGCAAGCTTTGACACTGATTCGGATGACTCTAAGTGGCAAACCAGATACATATTGTTATTGAATGGAGGAGCTGTCAGTTGGTGCAGTTCCAAGAAGATTGTCGTGTCGGGATCTACGTGTGAAGTGGAGTACATTGCTACTTTGGAAGCAGTGAATGAAGGAGTTTGGATGAAGGAGTTCATATCTAATCTAGGTGTCATACCTAGTGCATCGGGTCCAATGAAAATCTTTTGCGACAATATTGGTGCAATTGCCTTGGCAAAGGAATCCAGATTTCACAAGAGAACCAAGCACATGAAGAGGCGCTTCAATTCCATCCATCATCAAGTGTCAGAAGGTGACATAGAGATTTGCAAGATACACACGGATCTGAATGTTGCAGACCCGTTGACTAAGCCTCTCTCATGAGCAAAACATGATCAGCATCAAAGCTCCATGGGTGTTGGAATCATTACTATGTAATCTAGATTATTGACTCTAGTGCAAGTGGGAGACTGAAGGAAATATGCCCTAGAGGCAATAATAAAGTTATTATTTATTTCCTTAACTCATGATAAATGTTTATTATTCATGCTAGAATTGTATTAACCGAAAACTTAGTACATGTGTGAATACAAAGACAAAACCTATAGTCAATAGTATGCCTCTACTTGACTAGCTCGTTAATGAAAGATGGTTAAGTTTCCTAACCATAGACATGTGTTGTCATTTTATGAATGGGATCACATCAATAGGAGAATGATGTGATGGACATGACCCATCCGTTAGCTTAGCATTATGATCGTGTTAGTTTCATTGCTACTACTTTCTTCATGACTTATACAAGTTCCTTAGACTATGAGATTATGCAACTCCCGAATATCGGAGGAACACTTTGTGTGCGACCAAACGTCACAACATAAAAGGGTGATTATAAAGGTGCTCTACAGGTGTCTTTGAAGGTGTTTGTTGGGTTGACATAGATCGAGATTAGGATTTGTCACTCCGTGTTTCGGAGAGGTATCTCTAGGCCCTCTCGGTACTACTCATCACTATAAGCCTTGCAAGCATTGTGACTAATGAGTTAGTTGCGGGATGAAGTATTACGTAAGGAGTAAAGAGACTTGCCGGTAACAAGATTGAACTAGGTATTGAGATACCGATGATAGAATCTCGGGCAAGTAACATACCGATGACAAAGGGAACAACATATGTTGTTATGCGGTTTGACTGATAAAGATCTTTGTAGAATATGTAGGAACCAATATGAGCATCCAGGTTCCGCTATTGGTTATTGACCGGAGACGTGTCTCGGTCATGTCTACATAGTTCTCGAACCCGTAGGGTCCACATGCTTAAAGTTCGATGACGATTGGTATTATGAGTTTATGTGTTTTGATGTACCAAAGATAGTTCGGGGTCTCCGATGTGATCTTGGACATGATGAGGAGTCTCAAAATGGTTGAGACATAAAGACTGATATATTGGATGGCTATATTCGGATACCGGAAGTGTTCCGGGTGATTTTAGAGAAAACCAGAGTGCCGGAGGGTTACCGACCCCCCCCCCCCGGAGAACTAATGGGCCACATGGGCCTTAGTGGAGAGAGAGAGAGGGCTGGCTAGGGCAGGCCACATGCCCCTCCCCCTCTGTTCCAAATTGAACTAGGGAATGGGGGCAGAGCCCCCTTTCCTTCTCCCTCTCCTCCTTCCTTTCCCCCTCTTAGTAGGAGTAAGAAAGGGGATTCCTGCTCCTACTAGGAGGAGGACTCCTCCTCTCCTGGTGCGCCACAAGGGTCGGCCGGCCTCCCCCCTTGCTCCTTTATATACAGGGGCAGGGGGGCACCATAGGACACACAAGTTGACATTGTTTAGCCATGTGTGGTGCCCCCTCCACAGTTACACACCTCGGTAATATCATTGTAGTGCTTAGGCGAAGCCCTGCGCCGGTAACTTCATCTTCACCGTCACCACGCCATCGTGCTGTTGAAACTCTTCCTCGGCCTCAACTGGATCAAGAGTGCGAGGGACGTGCCCAAGATGAACGTGTGTTGGTCGCGGAGGTCCCGTACTTTCGGTGCTAAGATCGGTCGGATCGTGAAGACGTACGACTACATCAACCGCATTGTCATAACGCTTCCGCTTGCGGTCTACCAGGGTGCATGGACACACTCTCCCTCTCGTTGCTATGCATCACCATGATCTTGCGTGTGCGTAGGATTTTTTTTTGAAATTACTACGTTACCCAACAGATCGTCCCCGGCAAGGCTTGCCGGGGGCTTCGCAGTCGTCCCCGGCAAGGATCTTGCCGGGGGTCTTCATCTTCTGGTCCCACATGGACCCGCAGGCTATCAATCTCTATGAAGATCTGCATGCTACCACACATGCATTCCCAAATCTTGATCTTAAGATTGTCGATGGTGTTAGAACTGTCAGCCTTAAGGGTGATGGGCTTGCTAGTGCTGCGTAGGTTGCCCCGGCAAGGGTGTTGCCGGGGGAGGTCCAGCTCGCCTTCTGCTCCTTGTGCCTCGAGTATCTGTCTTGGTGGTCTTCATGTTTTATCTTCTGCTGTCCTGCCGGGCCCGGCCACAGGCGTGGCTACAACTGCCTGTGCACAAGTAAGGGGTACAAAGGAGCCCATACTTTTGTACACCGACAGGTGCATTATTCGGTGTTAGTTATGCTTAATGCTCGCTTATGAGATTTTTCGTTTCTTGGTTGGATGCTTCTCAATCTTTTGCTAGCCTTCACTTGTAGTAAGTGGGATTACTACTTCTGCATCAAACATCCTTAAACCAGTTTTGCCGTATGAGTCCACTATACCTACCTATATGCAGTATTCTTTTGCCGTTCTAAGCAAATTTGTATGTGCCATCTCTAATCTTCAAAATAAATTTCCTTTTGGTGTGCTCGTACCACTCATGAAACGGTAGGGTGTGGCTGATATTTTTCCATGCAAAGGTATTATTGATGCCCAGTCCCGAAATGAAAAATGAATTTACTTTATGTTGTCAAATAGTAAATTCCTTGGAAAGTGTTGGTATGGGCGGCACCCGTGGATTCGGTTAGCCGTGGAATGTGAAAGTATTGTGGAAAAAGGAATAAACTTTATTTTTTGTTTGGGAACCGCCTATGATATATGTAGCATGGAAAGTATTGGGAATTACTCAATCATTTTCGTTGACAGGAAAAGTATGCCACCCAAAATGTTTTATCTCTATCTTTTTTGCTTTGAGCTCTCGCACCTCTACAAATCCCTACTACCCTTTGCGAAGGGCCTTTCTATTTACTTTCTGAAATTTTCATTTGAGTCTCCATCTTCTCTTATAAAGCACCAACTAAGGGGCACTATGATCATACTTGAGCATTGGGTGTAGCTAATATGCAAGTGTGTTTCATGAATGGATCAATGACTGAGCATAATGTGCTAGGGATAACTTACTTTAGTGTTGATATTTTGAAAGACATGGTTGCTTGTTAATATGCTTGAGTATTGAAATCTTCATGTCAAAACTAGACTATTGCTTTGAATCATATAAAAGTCCAAATGTCCATGCTACAAAAGAAAAAAAATATGTGATGAACATGTTAGGCAGCATTCCACATCAAAAAATCTATTATTATCATTTACCTACTTGAGGACGAGCAGTAATTAAGCTTGGGGATGCTGATACGTCTCCAATGTATCTAGAATTTTTTATTGTTCCATGTTGTTATATTATCATTCTTGGATGTTTTACAATCATTTTATGGCAACTTCATATCGTTTTTTGGGAATAACCTATTGACATAGTGCCCAGTGCTAGTTGTTGTTTTTTTGCTTGTTTATTACTTCGCAGAAAATCAATACCAAACGGATTCCAAACGCAGCAAAACTTTTTGGAGATTTTTGTTGGGGAACGTAGTAATTTCAAAATTTTCCTACAATCACGCAAGATCTATCTAGGAGATGCATAGAAATGAGAGGGGAGAGTGTGTCCACGTACCCTCATAAACCAAAAGCGGAAGCATTTAGTAACGCAGTTGATGTAGTTGAACTTCTTCGTGATCCGACCGACCCAAGTACCGAACGTACGGCACCTCCGCGTTTAGCACATGTTTAGCTCGATCACGTCCCTCGTGCTCTTCATCCAGTTGAGGACAAGGGTGAGTTCCGTCAGCACGACGGCATTGCGACAGTGATGATGATGTTGCCGGCGCAGGGCTTCGCCTAAGCACTACGACGATATGACCGAGGTGTGTAGCTGTGGAGGAGGGCATCGCACACGGCTAAGAGAAGACTTGGTGTGTTCTAAGGTGCCCCCTGCCCACGTATATAAAGGAGGGAGGGAGAGAGGCCGGCCCCTAGGGGTGCTCCTAGAGTATGGAGTCCTACTAGGACTTGGAAGTCCTAGTAGGAATCCCTTTCCCTTTTGGAGTAGGAGAGAAGGAAAGAGGTAAAGAGAGAGGGATTACAAAAGGCAAGGGGGGCGCCGCCCCCTTCCCCTAGTACAATTCGGACCCATGGGGGGGGCGCCACCTCCCCTTGGCGTGCCTCCTCCTTTTCCCGTATGGCCCAATAAGGCCCATTACTTCTCCCGGTGAATTCCCGTAACTGCCCGGTACTCCAAAAAATACCCGAATCACTCGGAACCTTTCTGATGTCTTAATATAGCCTTTCAATATATCGATCTTTACCTCTTGACCATTTTGAGACTCCTCGTCATGTCTGTGATCTCATTCGGGAATCCAAACAAACTTCGGTCATCAAAACACATAACTCATAATATAAATTGTCATCGAACGTTAAGCGTGCGGACCCTATGGGTTCGAGAAATGTAGACATGACCGAGACACATCTCCGATCAATAACCAATAGCGGAACCTGGATGCTCATATTGGCTCCTACATATTCTATGAAGATCTTTATCGGTCAAACTGCATAACATCATGCGTTGTTCCCTTTATCATCGGTATGTTACTTGCCCGAAATTCGATCGTCGATATCATCGTACCTATTTCAATATCATTACCGGCAAGTCTATTTACTCGTTCAGTAATGCTTCATCCTGCAACTAACTCATTAGTCACATTTCTTGCAAGCTTTATAGTGATGAGCATTACTGAGAGGACCCAGAGATACCTCTCCGAAACACGGAGTGAAAAATCCTAATCTCGATCTATGCCAACCCAACAAACACCTTCGGAGACACTTGTAGAGCATCTTTATAATCATCCAGTTATGTTGTGATGTTTGATAGCATACAAGGTGTTCCTCCGGTATTCGGGAGTTGCATAATCTCATAGTCTGAGGAACATGTATAAGTCATGAAGAAAGCAGTAGCAATGAAACTGTAATGATCATAATGCTAAGCTAACGGATGGGTCATGGCCATCACATCGTTCTCCTAATGATGTGATCTCATTCATCAAATGGCAACACATGTCTATGGTTAGGAAACACAACCATCTTTGATTAACGAGCTAGTCTAGTAGAGGCATACTAGGGACACTATGTTTTGTTTATGTATTCACACATGTACAAAGTTTTCGGTTCATACAATTCCAGCATGAATAATAAACATTTACATGGTATGAGGAAATAAATAATAACTTTATTATTGCCTATAGGGCATATTTCCTTCAGTCTGCCACTTGCACTAGAGTCAATAATCTAGTTCACATCGCCATGTGATTTAACACCAATAGTTCACATCTGTATGTGATTAACTCCTGTAGTTCACATCGCCATGTGACCAACTCCCAAAGGGTTTACTCGAGTCAATAATCTAGTTCACATTGCTATGTGATTAACACCCAAAGAGTACTAAGGTGTGATTATGTTTTGCTCGTGAGATAAGTTTAGTCAACGGGTGTATCACATTCAGATCCGAATGTATTTTGCAAAAATTCTATGGCTACAATGCTCTACATGGAGCTACTCTAGCTAATTGCTCCCACTTTCAATATGTATCCAGATTCAGACTTAGAGTCATCTGGATTGGTGTAAAAGCTTCCGTCGACGTAACTCTTTATGATGAACTCTTTATCACCTCCATAACCGAGAAATACTTCCTTAGTCCTCTTAGGTAACTAAGGATAACTTTGACCGCTATATAGTGATCTACTCCTGGATCACTATCGTACCTCCTTGCCAAACTTATAGCAAGCCACACAACTAGTTTGGTACATAGTGTGGCATACTTTATAGAACTTATGACTGAGGCATAGGGAATGGCTTTCATTCTGTTTCTTTTTTCTGCTGTGGTCGGGCTTTGAGTCTTACACAACTTTACACCTTGTAATACAGGCAAGAACTCCTTCTTTGACTGATCCATTTTGAACTCTTTCAAAAACTTGTCAAGGTATATACTCATTGAGAAAAGTTATCAAGCGTCTTGATCTATCTCTATAGATCTTGATGCCCAATATGTAAGCAACTTCACTTAGGTCTTTCTTTGAAAATCTCCTTTCAAACTCTCCTTTATGCTTTCCAGAAAATTCTACATTACTATTTCTGATTATCAATATGTCATTCACATATTGTTATCAGAAAAGCAATAGTGCTCTCACTCATTTTCTTGTAAATACAGGCTTCACCGCAAGACTGTATAAAACTATGTGCTTTGATCAACTCAGCAAAGCGTATATTCCAACTCCGAGATGTTTGCACCAGTCCATAGATGGATTGCTGGAGCTTGCACACCTTGTTAGTACTTTTAGGATAGACAAAACCTTCTGGTTGCATCATATACAACTCTTCTTTAAGAAATATCCATTTAAGGAATGCAGTTTTGACATCCATTTGCCAGATTTCATAAAATATGGTCATTGCTAACATGATTCGGACGGATTTAAACATTGCTACAATTGACAAAATCTCATTGTAGTCAACACCTTGAACTTGTCAAAACCTTTTGCGACAAGTCGAGATTTGTAGATAGTAACACTTCTATCAGTGTCTGTTTTCCTCTTGAAGATCCATTTATTTAATATGGCTTGCCGATCATCGGGCAAGTCCACCAAAGTCCACACTTTGTTCTCATACATGGATCCCATCTCAGATTTCATGGCCTCAATCCATTTCATGGAATCTGGGCTCATCATTGCTTCCTCATAGTTCGTAGGTTCATCATGGTCTAGTAACATGACTTCCAGAACGGGATTACTATACCACTCTGGTGCTGACCGTACTCTGGATGACCTATGAGGTTCGTAGTAACTTGATCTGAAGTTTCATGATCATCATCATTAGCTTCCTCACTAATTGGTGTAGGAATCACTGGAACTGATTTCTATGATGAAGTACTTTCCAATTCAGGAGAAGGTACTATTACCTCATCAAGTTCTACTTCCCTCCCACTCACTTCTTTCGAGAGAAACTCCTTCTCTAGAAAGGATCCATTCTTAGCAACGAATATCTTGCCTTCGGATCTGTGATAGAAGGTTTACCCAATAGTTTCCTTTGGGTATCCTATGAAGACGCACTTCTCCGATTTGGGTTCGAGCTTATCAGGTTGAAGCTTTTTCACATGAGCATCACAGCCCCAAACTTTAAGAAACGACAGCTTAGGTTTGTTGCCAAACCACAGTTCATACAGTGTCGTCTCAACGGATTTTGACGGTGCCCTGTTTAACGTGAATGCAGCTGTCTCTAATGGATAACCCTAAAACGATAGTGGTAGATCGGTAAGAGGCATCATAGATCACACCATATCCAATAAAGTGCGGTTATGACGTTTGGACACACCATTATGTTGTGGTGTTCCGGGTGGTGTGAGTTGTGAAACTATTCCATATTGTTTTAAATGAAGGCCAAACTTGTAACTCAAATATTCTCCTCCACGATCAGATCGTAGAAAATTTATTTTCTTGTTACGATGATTATCCACTTCACTCTGAAATTCTTTGAACTTTTCAAATGTTTCAGACTTGTGTCTCATTAAGTAGATATACCCATATCTACTCAAATCATCTGTGAAGTTCAGAAAACAACGATACCCGCCACGAGCATCAACACTCATTGGACAGCATACATCGGTATGTATTATTTCCAATAAGTCACTAGCTCGTTCCATTGTTCCGGAGAACAGAGTTTCAGTCATCTTTCCCATAAGGCATGGTTCGCAAGTATCAAATGATTCATAATCAAGTGATTCCAAAAGTCCATCTTTATGAAGTTTCTTCATGTGCTTTGCACCGATATGACCGAAACGGCAGTGCCACAAATAAGTTGCACCATCATTATCAATTTGCATCTTTTGGCATCAATATTATGAGTATGTGTATTAATACGATCGAGATTCAATAAACCCTCAGCATTGGGTGTATGACTATAGAAGGTTTTATTCATGTAAACAGAATAACAATTATTCTCTACCTTAAATGAATAACCGTATTGCAATAAACATGATCTAATCATATTCATGCTTTAACGCAAACACCAAATAACATTTATTTAGTCTCAACTCTAATCCCGAAATTATAGGGCTTGTGCGATGATGATTATATCAATCTTGGAACCACTTCCAACATACATCGTCACTTCATCCTCAACTAGTCTCTATTTATTTCGCAACTCCTGTTTCGAGTTAGTAATCTTAGAAACTGAACAAGTATCAAATACCCAGGGGTTACTACGAGCATTAGCAAGGTACACATCAATAACATGTATATCAAATATACCTTTGTTCTCTTTGCCATCCTTCTTATATATCCATCAAATATTTGGGGTAGTTCCGCTTCCAGTGACCATTTCCTTTGCAGTAGAAGCACTCAGTTTCAGGCTTAGGTCTAGCTTGGGTTTCTTCTCATGAGGAACAACTTCCTTGCCGTTCTTCTTGAAGTTCCGCTTCTTCCCTTTGCCCTTTTTCTTGAAACTAGTGGTCTTGTTGACCATCAACACTTGATGCTCCTTTTTGATTTCTACCTCCGCAGCCTTTAGCATTGTGAAGAGCTTGGGAATTGTCTTGTTCATCCCTTGCATATTATAGTTCATCACGAAGTTCCAGTAACTTGGTGATGGTGACTAGAGAACTCTGTCAATTTCTATCTTATCTGGAAGATTAACTCCCACTTGATTCAAGCGATTGTAGTACCTAGACAATCTGAGCACATGCTCACTGCCTGAGCTATTCTCCTCCATATTTTAGCTATAGAACTTGTTGGAGACTACATATCTCTCAACTCAGGCATTTTCTTGAAATATTTAACTTCAACTCCTAGAGCATGTCATATATTCCATGGCGTTCAAAATGTCTTTGAAGTCCCGATTCTAAGCCATAAAGCATGGTGCACTAAACTATCAAGTAGTCATCATATTGAGCTAGCCAAACATTCATAACGTCTACATCTGCTCCTGCAATAGATCTATCACATAGAAGTGCATCAAGGACATAATTCTTTTGTGCAGCAATGAGGATAAACCTCATATCATAGACACAGTCCGCATCATTGCTACTATCATCTTTCAACTTTAGTTTTCTCGAGGACATATAAAAACATAGGGACTAAGTTCATGATAAATTAAAGTTCAATTAATCACATTACTTAAGAACTCCCACTTAGATAGACATCCCTCTAGTCATCTAAATGATCACGTGATCCAAATCAACTAAACCATGTCCAATCATCACGTGAGATGGAGTAGTTTTCAATGGTGAACATCTCTATGTTGATCATATCTACTATATGATTCAAGTTCGACCTTTCGGTCTTAGTGTTCCGAGGCCATATCTGCATATGCTAGGCTCGTCAAGTTTAACCCGAGTATTCTGCGTGTGCAAAACTAGCTTGCACCTGTTGTATGTGAATGTAGAGCTTATCACACCCGATCATCACATGGTGTCTCAGCACGAAGAACTTTCGCAATGGTGCATACTCAAGGAGAACACTTATACCTTGAAATTTTAGTAAGGGGTCATCTTATAATGCTTGTCAGCGTCCTGGATTCGAGGGTATCTAGCCCTGCCTGCCTGCGGCCAACTGTCGGTGTCAAAACCAGCGGATCTCGGGTAGGGGGTCCCAAACTGTGCGTCTAAGGCTAATGGTAACAGGAGGCGGGGGACACGATGTTTACCCAGGTTTGGGCCCTCTTGATGGAGGTAATACCCTACTTCCTGCTTGATTGATCTTGATGATATGAGTATTACAAGAGTTGATCTACCACGAGATCGTAAAGGCTAAACCCTAGAAGCTAGCCTATGATTATGATTGTTGTTGTCCTACGGACTAAACCCTCCGGTTTATATAGACACCAGATGGGGCTAGGGTTACACAGAGTCGGTTACAGAAGGAGATATACATATCTGAATCGCCAAGCTTGCCTTCCACGCAAAGGAGAGTCCCATCCGGACACGGGATGAAGTCTTCAATCTTGTACCTTCATAGTCCAACAGTCCGACCAAAGTGTATAGTCCGGCTATCTGAGGACCCCTTAATCCAGGACTCCCTTAGTAGCCCCTGAACCAGGCTTCAATGACTATGAGTCCGGCGCGCTAATTGTCTTTGGCATTGCAAGGAGGGTTCCTTCTCTGAATACTCCATAGAAGATTTTGAACACGAGAGTCGTGTCCGGCTCTGCAAAACAAATTCCACATACCACCGTAGAGACAACAATATTCCACAAATCTAATCTGCTTACAACTTTTCATAGCGTGCATCACGCCACGGCCCGGGCATTATTTGAACCATTTTCACAACTAGCTACTACACATATTGCGAGGCGGTTTCCTTGGCACGTCTTGTCAAAGCAGAGATCTTGTCCCCTTATTGCGGGATTCTCATCAATACGGGCGTGGGTAACCCAACCGCGCCATCAATTGTGGCGCTTGGGGAATGAGCGATTTTAACGGGCAAGTGGGGAGGTGCACAGTTTCTACCACCTTTATAAAGAGTTAGGGATTCCCCTTTTTCACCCACGCCTTCTTCCTCCTTTTCTCATCCATTCTCGCACTCTCGACACTACAAAAAAAAAGACACATCCATGACATTTTGGGCCAAATGAATTTTTTTTCTGTCACACATATGGAACTTCTATGACGATAATTCTGACAAAACCCGGTATCATCATAGATGTGGTGGGCTCCTACTTCTATGACAAAAAATCATGACAGAAAATGGGCTTTTCATCCTCGGCGGGCCGGAGACGCACCTGCATGACATTCTTTGGGCCGTCCATGACGGGAAAAACCGTGGTAGAAGCGAGGGCGAGGAAAATTTTGGGGAGTTCCCGGTTACGGTGGGAGGTCGGGGGGCGAGCGATGCGCGTTTCTCTTGTACACGTACGCGCGTGTGTGCGAGGCGTTGGCTAACTTAACCCGAGCGAGGCGTTGGGCTCTAACTGAACCTGAGCGATTGCACTGCAGGCTACGCGTTACTGAACCCGAGCGATCGATGGCTGTTAACTGAACCCGATCGAGCGATTCCTTCACTACTGCCGCTAACTGAAGCCGGTCGATTGGATGAACAGTGAGTGTTGCAGGGGGCGTGGGGGGGAGTGGATGAACTGTGAGCGGTGGGGGTGGATGCAGGACCCCATGGCGTTGCCTCTGGATGAACAGGACCCCGTGGTGTGGAGGGCTGGATGAACAGTAGATGGTGGAGGGGTGCCCGTGGATGGGTAGTTGAACAGTAGCTGGTGGAGTAGCGCACGGTGGAGGCTGGATGAACAGGAGCCCGTGGAGGCTGGAGGAGGTCGACAGTAGCCCGTGGAGGCTGGAGGAGGTCGATGGTGGAGATGAACAGTATCACGTGGAGTCCCGTTTTGCGGTACGCCACACCCCTCCCGATGAACAGGACCCCCGTTT
>NC_041387.1:609242083-609247398 GCF_002162155.2 Triticum dicoccoides | reverse complement strand
ACCCCTGTTTCGACCGTAGGAGGTCCGTTTTGTCCGTTTTGCGGTACGCCACACCCCTCCCGATCAACAGGACCCCCGTTTCAACCATAGGAGGTCCGTTTCCTCCATTTTGCGGTACGCGAGACCCCTCTCGATGAACAGGATCCCGTTTCGAACGTGGCCGGTCGAACACAAGGCCGTTTCCTCCGTTCTGCGATACGCCATGCCTCATTTCCATTGCCTGTTCCGTCCTTGCCCTCCCGATGAACACGACGACTCATTCCTTTCCGACCCAGCCAGTTGGCTCCCCATGAACACGACGACGACACTATTTCTCCCTTCTGACCCAGCCATGTACACGAGCCCTGGCCGTACGTATGCGCGAGTAGGCGTTCGAGACCCCGCCCGTATGTATACATACGTGGCCGTATTTTCTTTCTTGCGCACTGGCCGCTGTACGTACGTGTACATGCTACGTGCGCGCCTCTACTACGACACGTGCATGCATCTACTACGACACGTGTGCGCCTCTACATAGACCAGTATATATGTACGTACACGTTCGCGACTAGAATAACAACGCTACGTACGCTTCAACCAGGTGGGTCCCAACTGTCAGGCACTTCCTTGCGTGCGAAGATGTAGCTGGTGGGTCCCAGCATTCAGGGGGGCGAATCATTTTGTTTTTTTTGCCCGGACGCACTTCCTTGCGTGCGAAGGTGTAACTGGTGGGTCCCAGCAGTCTGGGGGCGAATCGTTTTGTTTATTTTTCTGCCCGGACGCACTTCCTTGCATGCGAAGGTGTAGCTGGTGGGTCCCAGCAGTTAGGGGGAAACGTTTTTTTTTCGCGAAATACGGTGGCCCATCCGGTGGTTCCCCGCTATCAGGTGGAGGAATAATTATTTTGCGTGTAATAAGGAGGCACTTCCTTGCGGCCGCCGTGGACCCAGCTGTCAGCGTCGCCACGTACAGTACTCTTCCGATGGAAGTCGGTCGTTGACCACATTGACCACGCCGTGCCAAGAGCACCACAGAAGTGGACGACTGCGAGGCCTAGGAAGGGACGACGCGGGGCCGGGGAAGACGCAGCAGTGGATGCCCACGCAAAGAGGAGTACGAGTGTTCATTGGTTCGGTTGCGGTGTGAGGCTGCCGTCACCACAGAATAACAGGGGGTGTGGGTGAGTAGAGGGATGGCCTGGCCAGCGGTGGGAGTAGTAGGGGGAGGTGAGGCCTCCGTGGCATCACAGCCGGCCACGGGAGGCAGGAGCATGCGGCATGACCGGTGCTGCTTTTTGCGGCTGGAGCACGAAGACCAGAGGTTGAAGATGAACTACGGTCGTTGGATGGACATCGTACAGTAACTGGTGCTAGAATCATTCATATTTACTAAGTTGACAAAGCTCTCCGTCGCTGTAAACTTAGTAGGCCCACAAGTCAGCCTCCCACCAAGGTGAGTCCCAGCTAGCAGGGTGAGTATTCATTTTTTTTGTGCATAATAAGGAGGCATTTCCGGTGGGTCCGAGATGACAGCGGGGGAACGTTTTTTTCATGAATTACAAAGGCCCTTCCGGTGGGTCCCAGCTATAAGGTGGAGGAATCATTATTTTGCGCATAATAAGGAGGCATTTCCCTGTGTGGGCCCCTACTGTCAGCCTCTTCCGATGGCTGTTGTTTGTTGACCATGTTGACCTCGCCGCGCCGAGAGCACAAACGCAGTGGACGAGGGCGAGGCTCAGGAAGAGAACCACCCGGAGCCGTCGAAGCCACCGCAGCGGATGCCCACGCCGAGGGGAGAACAAGCGCTGACTGGTCGGCTGCGGAGTGAGGCTGACGTCGTCGGAAAATAACAGGATGTGTGGGTGGTTAAAGGGATGGCCTGGCGGCAGCACAGCCAGCCACGGGAGGAGGGAGCAGGCAGTCCCGCCGGCGCTGGTTTGGGCGGCTGGAGCAGGAAGATAAGAGATTGAAGAAGAACGGTGGCCGTTGGATGGACATCCGACAGTCACTTCTATGTGTTGACTAAGTTGACAAAGCCTTGCATACGCGTAAAAAAAATTTAGGACAGCGTCATCGTGAACCTAGTAGGCCGAGATGTCAGCCTCCAAATTTGCGGAAAACAGCATACCGCCCATTAGCCATTATTTTCAATAATTTACAACCCATTTGCTAAATCTTAAGGATATTTGAAGCCCATATTCTTTTTATTAGCATTACAGACCATATATTCCGGGCACTACTAAAAATTTTAACGAAATTTTGCATATTTCGGTGGGGTCAGAACTCTTTAATCACGAAATTTCGAGTCACGTTAAAAATAATTTTCAAAAAATTATAACAAAATAAAATTCAAAAAACAATTCTCCGCAAAAAAATGAATGAAATTTAGAATCTTAACTAGCAAGATGCCCGTTAGTTGCACGGAACATGAAGATGCATTTGTATGAGTAGTTTATCTTGTGGGAGAAAAGATGATATTTTAATGTAATTGCCTGTTGGCTTTGGTTTTTAGAAGAGTAGAGAGTAGAGAAATCCTGAATAAAAATGATATTTTAATGCAATTGCCGGTTGGCTTTGGTTTAAAAATTTACAGCCCATTTCTTACAACTTATAACCCGTTTTCTGGGAAGCCCATTTCTTACAACTTACTCCCTCCGTCCCGTAATGTAATACGTTTTTTGACACTACTATAGTGTCAAAAAACGTCTTACATTATGGGACGGAGGGAATACATCCCTCCCCTCGTCTTGAAATATTTGTAGCCCAGCAGGGCTGAGAAAAGCAAGTAGGCCTCTGTTTTGGCATTCTCCAAAAAAAAGAACTGGGCTAGCCAATTTCAGAAAGAAAAAATATATCAACTGGGCTCGTCATGTGCTTAATAAAAGTGTAAGACGGGCCACAGCCCCCGCACAGCGTGCAGTTGAGCTCCGTCTCTGAAACTGAAAAACAACTGGGCGAGCTGCTAGGTCCCTGGTGTTATCCGCTCGTTGTGTAATTTTCTCGTTTATTGACTACATTGACAATGGCGTGGAACCTAGTTGTCAAACATTTAGGAGGAAGTATTTCTTTTGGCTTGTAATAACGAGGCACCTGCTTGCGAAATGCAATGACCCTCGTGGGTCCCTACTATCAGCCTCTCCACGTATAGTCATCTCTTGATTCCTCTTGGTTGTTGATCGTGTTGACAACGCCAGACGGCGGCGGGCACAGCGAGCGAACCAAGGCGGGGAACGATGGCAAGTCCTCGGACGGGAACGAACAACAACCATGGAAGATGCGGCAGTGTAGTGGCAGGTGGAGGGGAGTACGAGGGAAACAACATGCAAGTCAAGCATACAAATGGTACAAAGAGCCTGAGGATTAATTGTTCATCAAATTTTTATACAAAACCCAAATTGAACATGAAACTAACATCTAACCCAACCACTCTTTTTTTGTAGTCACAAACAAATGGATCGGTCTGATCCATAAAATCAACATCCTGTGCAAAAAAAATTATTTTAGGATGTCTACAACTTATTGTAAATAGAAGCCAAGCACGTTTAGAATCCCATTTGTCCACTTGAAACTTCTTTTTTTGCTATTCAACATGTTCGTCCGTGAGAAATCTCTTGTTGTAAAAATTAAGCCTCATGGACAATAGTAACCTCGCATTCAATAGGAAGAATGTGACAAAGCTTCTGTTTGCCTGGTTGGATGCATATCGTCCCATCGTTATTGTCCTCAAACAAATGTCATGAGAGCTGAGAAAATCCTTGTGCTTATTACGCCCACGATTGGTTATATGTTTTTCTCCATGTGGTTCTGCCTAAGTAGACATGAAGATTGAAAATAGTTAAGGTCTGAAAAAAGAGTATGTCAAAAGAACGACAGCTGAACAGTTAATTCTAATACAATATATACGGGCTTTCAATGTGCATGAAATCATGACCTCTATGTATAAATTCTCCAGAGATCGAAAGCATCGCAGCAAGCCAATAATTATGTCCAGATCAAAACTATACATTCTGATATATATATGATATTGACAGAATCCAGCAACATTGATAGGCTATCAATGGACGAACTCTTCATTGAGAATATAACATAATATTAGTACCCAAAGTGTACTCCAAGATGATATAAAACTTATGTGCACAAATGAAAAATGCAGCATATGATTACAAATGTGTAGATGATAATATACTGTACATGAAAAAGTGAGGAGCCAAACACGAACTCCTTGTGATTATTATACGGGTCATGAATTACACCCAAGGTCTCCAGTTTGGGCGCAGAGACGACAGTTATTTCTGAAGTTGTATAACAATTATGAAGGAGCAACCTTTCAAGTGAAGGGGCATCTTCGATGATGAGCTGCTGTCCTTTAGAACAAATTCCAATGCTTTTAAGGTGAGGTGACTTTATTTGGAGACAACTTATACCGATTTCTATTCCCAAAACAATGAGCAAGCGCTCCAGGGCAGGGCAACTGGAGTGGATGATGCTGTGTACTGAGGCCTCCGACAGATAAACCACCACAAGCGAAAGTTTTTTTAGCAGTGGGAGTCGAAGCATTTGTACCAGATCGTCTGGTAGATGGCACCGGGCGAAGGTGGCGGTGTGGAGAGAGGAGGAAAACCGCGAGATGGACAATGGTGGTGTGGGCACGAATTCTTGGTATGCTCGTGGTATGAAACTTTCGTGGTAATGGTAGAACTCAAACTGCTGGAGTTTTCCGAATTCACGGGATGTCAGCCAAGCGTCCACCTTGCCGGGTATGGACAATAGGTAGCTTGTCGGGATGCAGAGGCATTGAACGGGGCCCTGCTGGTGAGAAGAGATGATGCCTCTGAGGAGATCAAATTCAGGAAGGACAGATATCTAACGACAGTCGAGATTGAGGGGCGCGGTGCGCCATAGAGGGCGCCACCGAGTTGAGAGGACTTGTGTGCGGCAGCAATCCTTGGTGGGGAGAAGCGAGATGATCTCCTCAAGGATGACGCCCGGGAGATCGCTGATGCGGTCCACCAGAGATTCTACCGGTTCCTCAGATCCGGGTGTGGGGGTGGTCGCCGCTTCTCCCCGCGCTACCGGGTGCGGGATCTACAACCAGCATCGCCACTGGCAGGAGCCTCATCTTCTTGGCGCTGGGGCCAACCGACTCCATTTTCCTTGTGGGCATCGCGCCGAGCTCACGGGTTTGAGCAGAGTAGCCAGAGACGAGCCTAGTGGCAGTGCGAGTGGGGAAGAAGGAGGGCTGGGGATTTCTGTAGGAGTGGAAGAAGAGGAGCAGGCGTTTTCTGTATGAGTGAGGAAGAAGGTGAGCGGGGTTTTCTGGATGAGTGAGGAAGATTG
>NC_041387.1:609163512-609241767 GCF_002162155.2 Triticum dicoccoides | reverse complement strand
GACGGAAGCGGGAGAGCGAACTGTTCGTGTTTATAAGGCTCGCTGCACTAACTACTCGCTTTTTTCCCAAGAACCGCTCTCTTCTTTTGCGTTGATGCATTGGAGCTGGTGCATGGACTTGGCTAACTGGCCATGCATGCAGGATGCATGTGCCTGCCGGCCACTGCATGCGCCTGGTTTGTTACTAGGCCTATTTAATAGGGTGGTTATGGAGTAAATTAAGGAGATTTATTTTCTCTGTGTGCATCCACCAAATTAGAGGATGTGGTACTGGATGCAGACACTCACATTAAACTAACATTCAGAAGAACAAAAGTTCAGCATGTCTATGCATCTCAATGATTCACCATACTATAACCAATACAAAGCTGTGAGAAGGTGTGGAAATAAAGAAAATCGGTCGATGCTTCTCTGAGCAAAGGGCCTCCCTGCGCACGCATTAATTTCCTGGGCATGCTTGTTTCTTCTTAATGTTGTGAGCACTTTTAGCATGTTGGCAACTCCACAGCTAGCTAGCTGCCTCATCTTGTAATTGATGCTGACACATTTGCAGCAAACACATGAGGCAATAGAGATGACTCAACATGGGTCCATATTGTGCAATTCCCCTGAAATCATATTCATTGTCCTGAATCTGAAAAGATAGGAAAATAGTAGCTATACTTAAACGGTGTTGCAAAACAATAGCACATATCAATAGCTCGGCATGACAAAATAGGGTCATCTTAACGAAGGGGATACTGACCCGCCCGAGGAAGATTATATATAATTTCGTAAGTCCTTGGTTGATTTCCACCTTCGGCTGCACTGCTTGTTTGCTCCTCCACACATGACAGGATTGTTCCGCACTGCATTCAGCAAGTCAATGTACCTAGTTACGAATGTAGGAATACCTGGAGCACCATGAGGTTAGCTGAAAACAGGTAGATGCAGCCATATAAATTTTGTGCGGTGCTACCAAAATTGAGGTTTGTATCCCTTGCCGTTATGAGAATTCTTCTTGAAGTTGGTAGAATGTGACGGCTTGTTGTTTGCATCAAACTTGCCTTTCCCCTGAGATTTGTTCTTGTTGTTTTGGGGCTGGTTGGGCTGGAAGTTCTTCTCGTGTACCACGTGGGCACTAGAAGCTCCCTCAGTGACCCGAGCACGTGTGTCTTTTTCTCTCGCCTTCTCCTCAAAATCAAGAGTGCTAATGAGATCCAAAATAGAAAGCTCATGTCTCTTGTTTTTCAGAGAAGTAGCAAAATCGTTCCACGAAGGTGGAAGCTTGGCAATGATGGTCCCAGCAACAAATTTGTCCTGCAACACAAACTTAAAGTACTCAAGTTCCTTAGAGAGTGACTGTATCTCATGAGTCTGCTGAACAACAGAGCGCTCATCAGTCATCTTGTAGTCAGATAATTGCTCCATGACGTACAACTCGTTGCCAGCGCCCGAGGGCCCAAACGTGGCCTCGAGTGTAGCCCACATGTCTTTGCTGCTGTCAAACGACATATATGAATCCACAATGGAATCGTCAAGAACACTCAGCAGGGCGGCTTTGAAGAGGGTATCCATGTTCTGAAAAGCTTCCTGCTGTGTAGGATTAAGATCGCCCTCAGGCTTACCCTTAGTGGCATCGTAGCAGTACATGATCTGAAACCAATATACTGATCTTGTGCGCCACCTTTTATATAGCACCCCCTTAAAAGTAGGCGGCTTCAAAAGCGCAGCAAGACCACTCGGAGTAAATTGCATGTAATCAGGTTTTTGGATTGGATTGTTGAATATATGAGCAATTTAATATGAGATTTAATCTGAATCAGCAGTAAATAGATCATGACGACAATTACAAACATCAAAGTAATGATGCAGACTAAACCAGGAGGACAGAATCACATACTGTACAGCGGGAGCAGAACCGATGTGGTTGATGTTATCACTCATGTCGTTCATGAATAGGTTACCGAGGTCGGGGAAGAAGGCTGTCGTTGAGGAAGTCGTCGCTGGCAGCAGGTACAGGAGTGTGCTCCCCAAAAACCTGATCGCCCCTCTCCCGTACAGGATCACGAAAGGCGGGGTTCGGAGGACAGTTGTCCCTTCTCGTGGTGCACGCTGGAAGGAGGGCTGGAGAAGAATTGTGTGGTGGCGCTAAGATCTGGAACGGTGCGAAACCATATGATACAGTGGCGGCTAGGGTAGAGCATGTCAGGTCGGTCATGCGAGTATAATAGTAGGCCTTTGGCCCCCAAACCCCACGTCCAAGTCAATAATAGCTCAAAAAAAGTCAATAATAGCCCCTCCAAGGTTAGTCTCAAAAAACGGAGTAATAAAGGAGTCTGTTATTCCCTTTAGTATAAATACTATATCATTTATAATGGCCCCACCTTTTGTCTCACAATGTATGTTGGAGTACAACCGGCTACGCGTTTACAATCCGCTTCGCTTCTCTCTCCTTCAACTAAGGCTAGCCATAGTGGGAGTAACTTAGGTAGTAACTTAAGACATCCCAAGACAATTTTGCTTATGTGGCAAGTACTTAATGAGGAAAGAGGTGCTTGTGGTAACATAATATGTTACTGTAACATAGCGCTTCCTGAGGCAAAATGAGTCTATGAGATAATAAATGAAGCAATCTATGATACTACTACTATGTTACTTTGCACTATGGAGGTAATATCTTACACTAGTGTCATATGCATAACACTAGTCTAAGTTACTCCCCACTGACCAGCCTAAGCACAAATACTATATTTAAATCCTTATAGCCTGCTTATGTCATCTAATTGTAGTACTTTCTCTAAAGTTACTCTCCACTGTGTAGTCTGAAATGCCGGGCGTGCAACGGGCGGTGCACTTGTTCGGCGTGCTGCTTCAATGGAAGAAGCAGTGAGAGGTCGCATCGCCCTGACCTGCCATCAATGTGGAGCGGCGGGCTCAGCTAGTGCCGGGCGAGAAGCGCGCGTGGGAGGAGGGAGGGGTTTTTGTTGGGCCAAGAAGGTGAGAAGCCAACTTGGGATCGGTCCAGACGGGGAAATATCATGTGCTCCCATACTCTACATATGACACTAGTCTATGTTAGTACTCCCTCCTTTCCGGTTTATAGAGATGTTTAGAGTAACATAGTAATATGTTACAGTATAAGTTACTCCCCACTATGACCAACCTTGGCCTCTCCCAGTGCTCCACCATGTATAGCTGCTAAGCCTGCCACGTAGGCATAAAATATGATGTGGCACCAATAAACTAAGCACCTATGCATTGAAGACTTGAGTTACTAAGCAAATTAATGCACTTAGCACCTCATCTAAAGAGCATGGTTAATAGTATAGCCAGCTACTGGCTATAAGCCAGTGCCATGTCATCTACAGCCCATCTTATAGTCAACATGTACAATAGTAGATCAAAAGAGTGTACTCCCTCCATCTAGGTGAGTAAGTCATCTTAGATTGTGCACCGTTACCAAGGAGGAGGGGAAAACGAGAGAACTAAATGTTCATTTGCTAATTAATAGCACTGCATGCAATGAACTAGCCACTGCATGTCGTGTTTGGTAGTCTCAAGTCATTAAAAGCATGCACACCCCACATCGCTTATTGGTTGGTATGTCAAGAAACAAGAAACAAGGTAGAATTTAATGCATCGCGCCTAAGTGTTTTGGGATTATTTGGTTTTCGTAAGATGACTTACACACCTAGACAGAGGGAGTACTACTTTTTTATTATGTGGCCCACCTTTCATTCTTACAAAGTGCCTAGGAGCACGTGCTAGAGCCGGCTCTTCACGAAGAGCCCACTTACCCTTCTCTCTCCTCTTCTCTTTCCTCCAACTAAGAAGAAATATACTAGTTTATTCCCCACTGACTCGGCTCTATTGTACTTGCTCTAAACACATCTAAGCACTTACTAGCACCCTCTTGACCGTGGACCTTGACGGTGTGCGTCACCTTGTGTCTCATAATTTTCCTCATCATCATCTGAGTCCTAGAAGATCTCACCCACATCATCATTAGCATGCAACCACCTTGATAAACAACATGCGCAGAAGGAGTAGAGGCGACTAGGGACGCACCACCACCATGTCGTGGGCACTCCGTATGTGCTCGTGTGCGTGCAGCGTGCGTGTTTTTCCATCGGTTCTAGCTATAAGGCCGAGGTTGCGGTTGTCTTCGTGTCCGACTAGTAGTTGAGCAACGACGGCAAAGAGGTGCTGCAAGAGATGCGTATGCGCCGTTGCGTGCGAGCTTCGCCGTAGCACGACGAACCGGATGTCGCCCCAAATGGCGCACACCTCCATGCAGCCGAGTGTGTGCGCATGCATGTGTTATTCACGTGCATTCTGCGGCCGAGCGTGTGTGCATGCACGTCTTGTGTACGTGCGTTGTGTGCTCCATGCTATGCTCGTATGTGCATGAGTTGGATCGGATGGAGTTAGTGCGTTGGCTTGTGTACATGCGTGGCTGCATGCGTCCTGTACATGCGTGTCTTGTTGCGTGGTTATCAATAATTCAATATAAACTACTCCCTCCGTTCCTAAATATAAGTCTTTCTAGCCATTTCAAATAGACTACAACATACGGATGTATGTAGACATATTTTAGAGTGTAGAATCATTCATTTTGTTTCGTATGTAGTCCCATATTGAAATCTCAAAAAAGACTTATATTTGGGAACGGAGGGAGTATAAAACATCTTCAACTTAGCATCCTGATGTACCGCTTCTAGTGGTTAGCAAAAAGTTCATGTTCTTTTATTTGTTTATAGGTGGACAGGTGGCAAAAAACAGGGGAAAACGTGCAAGGTTCCTTGCAGATGCTCCACCGCGAGGTTGCTTGCTCCTTCTTGGTCGTCGGGAATCTAGGCTCTTCAACTCTTTTCTTTTACGTGAGATTTATTCATCCTTTTCCCAACACGCGAGGCATCTAGCATCAGGGTGCACGTGTCATGCAAGAAAATGGAGATAATCAGATAAGCAGTGCGTAAGTGAGTCGTGCGGGGGGAAAAGCGGGGGGCAACCCTTTTTCGTAAGTGAGTCGTGCACTTCGATGGCACCTACCCAATATTTTTTCTCCTCGATGGCACGTGAATAGTGCACGTACTCAACGACGGAGCACGGGATTGTAGCAATGACATGGTCAACCCTTTTTTGGAGAGAGTACATACTACTAGTAAATAACTTTGATGTGTCCCGTCAACTTGCAAAATGACGAGAAGCTTCATTACACCTTATCCCTCGCCAACGCGTGCGCGGTGGCTCGCAGCACGAGGAGAAACTTTTGCTTACAAGCGGTGGACGTGCAGCAGTTCATTTGGTGTCAGATTGCCAGAAGCACTACTGTAGAACCATCGACTTCCGGAAGAGGCGAAGAGCCAAGCGCAAGGTCACCTACTAACCTTAGGCTAGGCATAGTGGGAGTGACATAAGTAGGGGTACCTCCTTTTTTTATTCTAGAAACAACCACACGCAAATATCAAGGTGTTCGGTACGTAGAAAAAATTTCCTAGAGTCCGTGCTCAGCCCTCCTCTATCTCTCTTCTCAGCTAGCCAGCGGACGCGCGGAGCCCATCGTCTGTTTGCTCACAAGCGGTCCCACATGTCAGTGAAAACGAAAGAGGACCCACTGAACCTGCACATCTTTCACCTCGACGTGCTGGTGATGAAAAACAAATCCTATAAAGATCTTCGGTGGCCGCTTTTGGAGTTACTCAAGAGTAGTAAGATTCTATTTATAGTTTAACCCAAGATGCACATCATGTGGCTTCAACTACCACTCTATTTTCTTTCATGACACAACCTAGATGCTGGATGTCCCACGTGTCGGCAAAAGGAGGGAGAACCCAACCAAATCTTCGGTTGTGCTCTCGGATTAGACTAGTTGTGCTAACTTCAAAAATTTATTGTGTACTCCCTCCGTTCCAAAATACTTGACTTCCATTTGTCCAAAAATGGATGTACCTATATACTAGAACATGTCTAGATACATATATATTTTGACAAATAGAAGGCATGTATTGTGCAATGGAGGGAGTAGAATGGATGCAAGTCTTGGTATTGGGAAGAAGAGTACATCATATATTGATAGAGCGCAATTTAGTAGATGTTCTAGCACTTTTAGCTAGCATAGAGGCTAGAGATGAGACTAGTGCACTTGTTGATACTCCTACTAGAATAGAGGCTAGACATGAGATAAGATGCAAGGAAGCAACGTCTACTTCTTTACACTCAAAGAAGAAAGAAGCACGCAAGATCGAGCCTCCACAGATCAACAATGAATGCACCGAGAAGGCACTAATCCAACTTACAGGAGTAGTAAAATGTATTCTTGTGGTTCTTGTTTTCTTTGGTCTTGCTTGTCTAGTCAAAATTATTGTTGGAGTTCATGCAAAACGGAGGTCTGTTTGGGGTCGTGCATTGGAGTTGGCCTTACAAGTGGGACCGCAGTTGAGGAAACCGACTATCGGCAAACCCCCACCTCGCCCGCCGCGCGATGGCTGAAGTTAGAGAAACGACGAGGTTGAAGAGATTGCTCTAGCATGGACTCCAAGAAATAACATGGTGTCAGATGGATGTCGTCGTGGTGGCGTGTGCTGTACTCCTGGACTTGAATGCTTGTTCTGGCCCATGCCACCCTACTACTCCTACTACTTACTATATACTACTCCTACTAGTATCGAGGATTCGAGGTGCTGGTTATGTACATCAAACACATATTAACATATGGCTACAGTAAAAACACCCGCCCGACGCGTGAAGAATGTGAAGCTAGTACAAATAGTGTACTACTATTGTTGATTGGCCTCATACAATAACCTGTTGCAATGCACATAAAATTATGTATTCGGAAAATATATTTTTGCCTTGTTGCACCACTCACTCAGATAAGCGACTCGAAAGCCATTCATAAATTTAGTAAGTTTATCACATGCATATCATTTTATTACATCCAACAGGTCATCAACCCACATCGACAACGAGGATACATTATAAATACTAAAGCTTTCACCACACAACAAATAACAAGCAATTAAATGAACTTCAACTCAACCATTCCTCGGCATTGGAAATGCCTACTTTGAACCACAAGTGATTCTCTGGGACGGGCCATCTATTGTCGATCTCGAGACCAATGCAGGACTAATCATCCAGGATGAAGCGGCCTATTATATCATTACCAGGGTAGGGAACCACCGAAATGTCCAAGGTATAGACACAGTTGCTTCTCATAAATGGTACTAGTAACGTTGTGTCAACAGAAGTTGGATCGCCTTTCACCATCATCGGATAGTTTTGTCCAAGGAAGAGCGAGTTTTCTCCAAGACTATCAATTCTGTACCAGGGAGAAGGAGTTGGCGCTAGCACACTAGTATCCATCCCGAATACCATGCAACGGGTGTTGGAATAGGTCCGGAGAGTGCGACTGTCGGTGTCAAAACCGGCGGATCTTGGGTAGGGGGTCCCAAACTGTGCGTCTAGGCGGATGGTAACAGGAGACAAGGGACACGATGTTTTACCCAGGTTCGGGCCCTCTTGATGGAGGTAAAACCCTACATCCTGCTCGATTGATATTGATATTGTGGATGTTTACAAGAGTGGATCTACCACGAGATCAAGGAGGCTAAACCCTAGAAGCTAGCCTATGGTATGATTGTAATGGTTGTTGTTGTGTCCTACGGACTAGAGCCACCCGGTTTATATAGATACCGGAGAGGGCTAGGGTTACATAGAATCGGTTACAATAGTAGGAGATCTACGTATCCGTATCGCCAAGCTTGCCTTCCACGCCAAGGAAAGTCCCATCCACGGGACGAAGTCTTCAATCTTGTATCTTCATAGTCTTGGAGTCCGGTCGATGATGATGATAGTCCGGCCGATGATAGTTCGGTCGATGATGGTAGTCCGGATATCCGGACACCCCCTAATCCGGGACTCCCTCAGTAGCCCCTGAACCAGGCTTCAATGATGATAAGTCTGGTGCGTATATTGCTTGGCATTGCAAGGCGGGTTCCTCCTCCGAATGATAGAAGATTGTGAACACCAGGATAGTGTCCGGCTCTGCAAAATAAATTCCACATTCCACCGTAGAGAGAATAATATATACACAAGTTCAATCTGCTGACATTTTTTGCGGCATGATGTCACGCCACTACCAAGCCATTACTTGAATCGTTTTTTACTCTACTACCTCAGCGCATTTAGCGAAGCAGTTTCCTTGGCACGTCTTGTCGAAGTAGAGATCGCGTTCCCCCTTAATCCGGGATTCCCATCAATACGGATGTGGGTAACCCAACCGCGCCCGTCGCCATGCCCCCTCTAACGAAGGCGAGTCCCAAATGGTCACGGAGACGGCTCTCGATATTCTCCCTCTTTATAACGGGACCAAGGCTCGTTTCTTTTCTTCAATCCTCCATGGAATCCTCTCCCCGCTCCAAGTTCCAGCACCTAGAGTTCCAGCACCTTCAACGATGTCCGGTTCCGACCTCCAGGGCCGGTGGATGCCCTCCTCCGTCACGGAGGAGGATGTCCTAAAGCTGCGGGAGGCCAAGTACCTGGCTTATGAGATTTCGCACAGGTTGCCTGCCGAAGGGCAGGCCATCCCCACCCCCGAGCCCGGCGAATATGTCGTTTTTGTATCCCACCTCCGTCGGGGTTTAGGCTTCCCGATGGATCCTTTTGTGAGAGGGCTCATGTTTTACTATGGGTTGGAATTCCACGATTTGGCTCCGGAGTCCATCCTCCATATTTCCGCATTTATTATCGTCTGCGAAGCCTTCCTCCGTGTCACCCCTCACTTCGGCCTGTGGCTGAAGATCTTCAATCTGGCGCCGAAGATGACCGGGGGGCATCAAGCGGAGTGCGGCGGGGCGGCCATAAGTAGGAGGGCCGATGCCCCGTGGCCCGCTGGCTCCTTCCAAGAGGAGCTCGGCCCATGGCAGCAAGAGTGGTTCTATATTACCGTTCCGAGGGGCCGCAGACAAAAGCCGCCGCCCTTATTCTGCCCAGGACCTCCACGACGGTTGATGTCGTGGATCAACCAAGGGCTCAACTGGGGGCCGTCAAAGGACGTGCCCCTACTGCAGGGCCGTATTCGAGATCTCCAAACGAGGGAGGTTGATATGGTGGTGGTAATGCAGGTTATGCTGATTAGGCGTCTCCCGCCCTGCAAACGCCGCCCTCTCCGGCGGTGGGAGTTCAATCCGGAGGGCCCACGGATTCTTCAACACTTCATGGGTATGACACCCCTGGAGATATACAAATTATTCTTCGGATTGCAAGAGGTGCGTCCGAAATTGACCGAGGATGCTGGCCTAAGCTGCAATCGCCTGGATACTCAAGTAAGTGGTTCCAAGTCCGGACATACCGTTTGTTTGCCTTTTGATGATTCGCCTTATGACCAACTTCTTTCTAAACAGAAGTGGGTAGCGGAAGCAAAATTGATATGGTGTCCGGCCCCCCTCCCCGAGACCGCGCCGGATTCCGTGCTGGTCCGGATGCTTGAGGTTGCGCCTCCAGAGGAACCCAAAGGGGAAAGCAGGAAAGCTACTGCCTCGCCTAAGGAGGCTCTTGAAAGAGGGGGGATCGAGAATCCCTCCCTCCAAGGGGAGAAGAGGACTGCCTCCAAGGACCCGGGGGCGAAAGCCCGTAAACGGGGGAAGAAATCTTCGCCAGAGGGTCCTGCGTCCGGGGAGGCCCCGGCCGCACAATCTCCCTTAAAGAATCAGCCCTCCAACGAGCCGTAAGTAGAAAGAAAGGAGTTTTATAATAAGGGACATCCCTATTTGTGCTTCTAAGGATAACTAAAGTTTTTACCTTGTAGTTCGGATCTCCGTCCTTCGTAAATGAGCTCATCTTCGAGGGACCTTCGTCCGGAGATGATGGAGAGCGAGACGCCTCCGTCCGGGGCGCCGTCGGATAGGGAGGACGAGCCTGAAGTGTCATCACGGAGGGAGCCCCCTGGTTTGGCAAAGCCGGATAGTTCGGCGCCAACTGGTGTACGGCTGAAGGATCTGCTTGAGAAGGCGTCTATCTCAGAAGATCACCACGCATTGATGAGCATGGTGATTGAAAGGATTTCGTCCGCCGAAGGCAGGTTGCATAATGTCGTCAGGAGTTTGCTGGCGGGGTTTGAGGTACGTAAAAATGACACACCTTTTAACAGTTTTGCATATAGAATGCGCCCTGTATAGATAGTAGCCCCTGAGACTCGGTAGGTTGTCAAAATCGACAGCGTGCCGAGGATCAAAATCGCAGGTTTAAATTTCCGCCGTGCCGATGCAGGTGGCGGGTCGTCCAGGGGCCAGCCGGACTGATGGAGTTGCTGAACTAAAGCGGCAACTCGCTGTTGCGGATGCGGACATCACGCTGGTCAACAGGCGACTTGATGAGTCGCAAGGTAAGTGTTTCTGTGTGGTCACTTAGTAAGGGAGCTGAAGCCAGCTCCTTACAACATGTGTGTGAAATGCAGATAGTGCCGCTGCTGTGGAGAGCCTTCGGACCGAACTTGCTCAAGCCAAGGAGCAGGCCAGAAGGAGTAATGCGGCGGCCTCGAGGGCGGCCGAGGAGTTAGCGGCCGAAAGGGTCGCACACTGCCGGAGCAGGGAAGAGATGGCCGAAATGGCCGTGAAGTTAAAAGATGCTACCGACCGCAATGAGGCTCTTGGGAAGGAGCGCCTAGCGGGGCAAGAAGACCTAGGGAAGGCCACCGCCGAAGCCAAGGATGCCCTCTCTACAATGCGGGCTATAAAGGAAGAGCTGCGCTAGGCCGGGGATATTGTAGCTGGCAAGCCTTTTCTGCTGCGCCGAAGGTTTACGGATCCAAAGTATGCTCAGGTGGGCCAACTGTGGCGTCCAGAGGACCCTTATATGGACTTAGCAGCGAGTGCGGCGGATGCCGTTGTGCATTTTCGAAGCCAGAAGGATCACAAGACGGAAGAGCTGTTTTGGTCTCAATTCCATAGTGCGGAGTGTTCACTTCCGCTGACCGACCATTTGGCCGAGTGGGCTGAGCTAAATAGGTTGTTCGGTCTTGCTATGACTTATATAGTGACCCATGTCTGGCCGGATAGGCCCGAGCCAAAGAGTTACTTTGGCTTATTGCCGCAATTTCTTGGGGCATTGCCGCATATCAAGGTGATGAAGCGGTCGGCCTGCATAGAGGGTGCGCGGATGGCACTCGCCCGTGTGAAGACACATTGGACAGAGATGGATGCCACCGCTGTTGCGACCCCGGGTTCGGACGATAACCAGTTACCCGCCGAGCACTATTTTGGCGAAGTGTTGCGTGGTGCTCGTGTAATAGAGTCGCAGTGCTCAAAAAATGTTACGTTCAAATGAACGTTTTTATGACGTAAAACAATATTTATGATGTAAGCGCCTTTTATACTTGTGCGTTCAAGTAATAGAATATCTCCTATGCGGCCGTTCATGTATACGTGTGTATAACCTGAAAGATGGCAGTCGTCGGCTTCAGCCCCCACGCACAAGGTGCGGGGGTGTTCGCAAAAAAAAGCGTGTTTTCACACTTAATCTGACGTCTGGGTCCTGTAAAGGAGGTGGTAGCGTAGCAAACGAGGCAACCGGACTATAATGCTTTATCACTTTCACTTAGCCATGGAGTTCGAGGGTAGGGCTACGACATAGCCCCTGGGGACACCGCGCTCTCCGAATTTGGGGCGCGTATGTGCCTGACCGGGAAACGGCCCTTCGTCAAAGCGGAGGAATTCTAAACATTCCCAAGGTCGATCGAGTGGTTGACCAGTCTCTTGCTGTATCATGATAGTCAGTTTTTGGCTTTCTCTACTGAGGTGCTCGCCCAGCCGAACTGGGGCACAATCACAGTAGTTCTCTTGGTGCTGCGTTAGCCGGTGATACGGAACGTAAGGCAGCAAAACACAGGAGCCGGGCAAACCCAACATTTGACCAAAGACATGATTCGGAGCTGATGCATATAAGGCCTAACTCGAGACGCCGAACACTCCCGAAGGTGTTCGGTCTTTACAATAGCGGGAAAAACTATGCCCTAAGCCCCTTGTCTCCAGGTACGGGCAAGTTCTTATGGCGCGACCGACGCCAAAACGCCAGTCTCCACTCTGGTTATAATGAGAAACCAGGGGATTATAGCAACAAGAGACAGTAAGAAAGGTTTACGTAGGGTCTTAGTCTGAAAAGAGTCCTTGCAACGGGTCCCTACTGCATGGCTGCGCCTGTGTCTCCGTTGTGCCGTATCTTGGACGGGTGTGGACGCTGTTCATCTGTAAAAAGAGAGGAACTTAGTTTGAAAAGAAATCGTGCGAGAAAGTGCATAAAAAATTGAAATATAGATTAATAAAGTTGAGCCTATGCTAGCTCATTATGGCTTATATGTGCAAACCCTTGTGAAGGGGTGTGCGGCTAGGTAGCCCCTAGCTTATTTGTTCCGGACTCGTCCAGCCGTGTCCGGGGTCTCAGGCGACCTCTTAATGAAATGATGCCACGTGGACCGGGCATTTTAAGCGTAAGAGACGCGTAATGTGGTATTGCATTGAAGCGGACGAAAGCTTCCCGTCCCAGTGATGCTTGATAGCTACTTTTAAATGGGGCGACATGAAAGGTTAGCTTTTTTCGTCGGAAGTTGTCAGGTGACCCGAACACAACTTCTAGTAATAATGAACCTATGCACCTGGCGTAAGGGCCTGGCGCCACTCCTTTGAAGGAAGTGCGGCTATGCCGAATTGTAGTAGGGTCTATCCCAACTTGCGGATTGTGTCCGGATATAGCAGGTTTGAGTTACTGCCGCCGTCCATCAAAACCTGCGTGAATTGCAGTCCGTCTATTATGGGATCCAATATCAGGGCAGTCTATCCTGCGTTCCGGATACTTCTGGACTAATCCAGATGGTCGAAAGTGATTGGTTTTGACATCCAATCTCGGTGTTCTGCTGGGGTGGACCGTGCGACACTTGTCTTAGCGAGTGCCGTGTTGGTTTTTCGTACTATCACATGAAGCGAGTTTACTGTTTTGACTTCTTGTGGGAAAGTCTTTTGACTTCCGGTGCTCTGCTGGTGGGGTTTGTCATCGTCCTCGCTTGGCGCATCGAGCCCCTTGTGTCCGGCGTTGAGTCTGCCGGACTGTTTAAAAACCCAACAATTTCGGTTGGTATGGTTTGCAGGCCTTCCGGAGGTACTGTGGATTTGACATATCCGATCTAAGATTTTGTTTAAATTTGATAGCTCGTCGTTGTTGTCCTTAAGAGGCAGTGTTTTATTGTTTGGCCGCGAGCTTTTGAATCCGGCGTTGACCGCCGTGCCCTTTGGGCTTTTTTCTTTATTCCGGCGCTGATCTTTCTTGCGCCATGATTTTCCGTTTCCATCTCTGATCTCGGATGTACTCGGGTCACTGGTGTTGCATCTTGCTAGCCAGTTGTCTTCTCCTGCGCAAAAGCGCGTCATGAGGCTTGTTAGCGCGGCCATTGTTCTTGGCTTCTCTTGGCCGAGGTGTCTGGCGAGCCATTCGTCTCGGACGTTGTGTTTAAAAGCTGCTAAGGCTTCCGCGTCCGGACAACCGACTATTTGGTTCTTTTTGGTAAGGAACCTGTTCCAGAATTTGCGCGCTGACTCTCCGGGCTGTTGAGTTATATGACTCAGATCGTCTGCATCTGGAGGGCGGACATAAGTCCCTTGAAAATTTGCTCTAAATGCGTCCTCAAGCTCTTCCCAACTTCCAACAGTGTTTTCTGGGAGGCTTTTGAGCCAATGCCGAGCTGGCCCTTTGAGTTTGAGGGGTAGGTATTTTATGGCGTGGAGATCATCTCCTCTACCATATGTATGTGTAGTATGTAATCTTCTATCCAGACTCCGGGGTCTGTTGTGTTGTCGTATGCCTCTATGTTTATGGGTTTGAACCCTGCTGGAAATTCATGATCCAGCACCTCATCGGTAAAACATAGCGGGTGTGCGGCGCCCCTATATTTGGGTGTGCCGCTGTCTTCGAACACTTGTCGTATTGTGTTACTTCCTGGGGCCCTCTTTTTTGGCCCGTAGATGGACCTAGTTGGGCCGTCCGTTTTCCCAGGATCATAAGTCGGCGTGTGTGCGGCGCCGCTTGTCGCTTTTGGCCTGTCATCTGGCCGTCTATCCGGCCAGGCGGCCTCTTTATTTTTTGACTGTGAGGGTTCTATGGCTTCCTCGTCAAATTCTGGCAGCAACTTGCGCTTCGGGTAGCTCTTTGTCGATGGCCATTGCCATATTTGTCTGCGGTCTTGAGTGCTTTGCTCCACTTCATTCTGAGTATGTCTTCCGCTCTTTTGAGCTTCCGTTCTTCCTTCTTCAAACTTCTTGCAGTGGCGACGAGTCTTTTGTGAAGGTTCTTATGCTCCGGTGTTGTGTCCGGACCGTTGATTGCTCTGTGAAGTGGTTGATTATCCGGTTCGTCTTGTTCGTCGTCCGCTGGTTTGCCCTGCTCTATCGCTGGGTCGTTAGGAATGCTGCTTTGATCGAGGCAGGACTTAGGGCGGCGTCTATGTTGCCGTGTTGGTTGTTTATCAGCGGGATTATCCTCTACCGCGTCCCGTTGTTCCTCGTTATCGCTTCCCTTTGGGGTGTCCACCATATGTATGTCATGTGACGAGGTGGCCTTCCAGTGCCCTGTAGGCGCTGGTTCTTGATTGTCTCCGGCATCGTCATCCATACTGTTGATGTCTTCGGAGTCGTAGTTTAGCACGTCGGTTAGATCGTCGACGGTGGCTACGAAGTGGGTGGTGGGTGGGCTCTGAATTTCTTCATTGTCCGCGTCCCGACCATCCTGGCCGTAGTTCAGCCAGGGCTCTCCGGATAGTGAGAAATGCTTCAGTGAATTTAAGATATCGCTGAAGGGTGAGTGCTGAAAGGTGTCCGCAGCGGTGAATTCCATGATCGGCGCCCAATCGGATTCGACTGGCAGGGGCGCAGGAAGTTCGGAGTCCGGCAGGGGGTCCGGCACCTCGGAGTCATGGGCTTTATGCGGGACAAGGTAAGTGTTCGGCTCCATCGTCGTGGAAGTTGCAGCTCCCGAGGCGGTGTCCAGCCATCCGTCCTCGATCCGTGCGATCGGCTCCGGACTATGGGTCGGAGCGGATTCGTGTGTGGCCTCCAAGGTGTTGTACGGCGGCAGAGTTAGGTCGTGCCCATCGTGACAGCACGGCACGCTCGGCTGTGGCTCAGATCCATCGAAGATCAAGTCCCCGCGGACATCGGCCGTGAAGTTTAGGCTTCCAAACCTGACCTGGCGGCCAGGGGCGTAGCTTTCGATCTGCTCCAGATGGCCAAGTGAGTTGGCCCGCAGTGCGAAGCCGCCGAATACGAAGATCTATCCAGGAAGAAAAGTCTCACCCAGGACTGCGTCGTTGTCGATTGAAGAGGCCATCAAGCCTATTGGTGACGACACAGAGGAACTCTCAATGAAAGCACCAATGTCGGTGTCAAAACCGGCGGATCTCGGGTAGGGGGTCCCGAACTGTGCTTCTAGGCGGATGGTAACAGGAGACAAGGGACATGATGTTTTACCCAGGTTCGGGCCCTCTTGATGGAGGTAAAACCCTACGTCCTACTCGATTGATATTGATATTGTGCATGTTTACAAGAGTGGATCTACCACGAGATCAAGGAGGCTAAACCCTAGAAGCTAGCCTATGGTATGATTGTAATCGTTGTTGTTGTGTCCTACGGACTAGAGCCATCCGGTTTATATAGACACCGGAGAGGGCTAGGGTTACATAGAGTCGGTTACAATAGTAGGAGATCTACGTATCCGTATCGCCAAGCTTGCCTTCCACGCCAAGGAAAGTCCCATCCACGGGACGAAGTCTTCAATCTTGTATCTTCATAGTCTTGGAGTCCGGTCGATGATGATGATAGTCCGGCCGATGATAGTTCGGCCGATGATGGTAGTCCGGCTATCCGGACACCCCCTAATACGGGACTCCCTCAGCGACCATGGGAGACAACACGTGCTCCCTCAGTAGTAACAAACTCAGTGCACTGTATACACACAAGAAGAGGTGACCCGACGGAATTAGTTGCCAGGCGCCACTGAGTATATACGTTCTGCTCGTCCTCATGCTCGTGATCATCACCATCGTCATCTCCCCCTTGGTTATAAAATTTTTCAAGTATAGGTGGTGGAATGTTCACAGGACCTTGGAAACACAAGAAGAAGGTTAATTAGTAAAGAGAAACTTGCTAACCCGCATGCATGTGGATGAAACAATTATAATTACGGTGGAAGACAAACGTACCGGAAGTATAAGGATTCCATGCAAATGCCACGAGTGGTGGCAGAAAACACAAGGCCCTCGTATTGAATTGCATCACAGTACACATCCGTGTATAGAAACTGATTTTTGAGCAATATCCATCTAGTCGAACCACGATGGACGGCAACAAGCTTGTCGAATATAGCAACAACTTCATGTGTTGTAATTCCAAGAGCGGTTGGGAACTCGACAAATTGCTATCTTCCGTAGAATACAATCACCATGATCGTATTTGAATGTGCGTACAATACCAGGGTGCTCAACCTCTGGGCAGTATGGTGAGATTTTTGGAAGTGGAACCCGGTCACGAATGTACACATTCACAAGTTCCCAGTCGCAGTTGGACCCAATGTAAACAACCCAATCTCCATTTGCGCCTGCCCAAGCCTTGCCCTCAAGCGATGGCATCTTAACATCATACGTATCATTAACAAGCGGCATCAACTTGCACAAGGCGAGGCCTCCGTCGTCCCCGCGCCAGTAGTCATCAGGGTCACAACAAAGAAGATAGGGGAGATCAAACCGCTCCTTGACTCTTGGGTTCCTTGTAATGATGTTATTACTTGAGTCGAGAATGGTCTTGAACGAACCTTCCATGCTAGCTGAGGTGATGACGTCGCATCGATCAATGAGTTCCTCCACCACGTCATCTTTCAGATCGGGGCAAGAATAACGGGGTCGTTTCCGGCCTGTTCCCTCCATGGAGAAGACAATCAAACAATGGCAGGAAGAAGGGTGAAGGGCTAAAGGAAAATGGAGGAGGGAGAGGAAGAGCGTGCGACAGCAGTTCCAAATCAAGAGGGAAAGGCGAAGAGTCGGTGGACGGTTGCCAGTTTGCCATGGTTCACGAAGAGGAGCCCCGGCCTACACGTACGTTTGGAAATACTACTACTCACCGTCGTGTCACTGATATGTTGGAACGGGACCACATGTCAACGAAACATGATGCGTAATTTCTCGTGCAAAATGTGATCTGGCCGTGTTGGCCCGAGGTGCCGCATTAGTTTATTTTGAAAGTTTGCCGCATTAGTTATCGACCTTTATTTTTTTAACATGCAATCTGAATGGATAGCTCCTGTGGTCATCACACGTGAGCGGATATAGTGATGGTTGATTCGCCCGAGCAACTTATTGCTGTGGGAATATGAGAGTAGCAGCGGATTCAAGGAACAAAGAAATGATGGTTGCTTCATCCGAGCAACTTACTGTGGCGAAGGTGGGGCTCTGTGATTTGACTGCTCACAAGTCATTACTACTGCGGTGCAACGACCGGGGTGAATCTTTCTCTGAAGTTGTGTTGTGCACTCAATATTGCTGCATGGCAGGTGGAGCCGGATGAAGGATGTCCAACATGTCGGCGAAACGAAGTTGAATTGTTTCTGGCATTGCTATCAATCCTTTAGGATTTATTTATATTTATGCATAATTTTGATGAAATTGTACTGTGATGCTATGAAGGTTTCAACTTTGGTTCCCGCAGGAAAAAAAGGTTTCAACTTTGGATTCATGTGTCTTGGCTCGAGATTATCTTGTTACAACATTCCATCAAATACAAATGAAACTACCATGGCTAATGCATCTCAATGGTTCGCAGATCAGCGCCAATATTCAGATCACAACTAAAGACAAAGTTGTGAGAAGGTGTACAAATAAAGAAAAAATATAATTGATCGATGCTATTCGTAGGCATGGCTCCATTTCCTTGGCACAGTGTTCATTGCTTGGCAGTTAGTTTCACCCAGCTCTGTAGCCAAAAAAGAGGTGTATGAAGGACACCACAAGCCGATCATTTTGTGCAACTCCACTAAAATCGAGCGGACCATCCGTGTTTGCAAAGATATCCAGTCAGTGTGATTACAATAATAGTGGAACTAGATGATGAAACATAACACACAAAAATAGAAGCCAATCACCTCTACGATCTCTCTTTAGGACTAACTTCTTGTTGGAGAAGATTAGGCACGGAGTTGGATGAGGAGGATAGCAAAACCAATGTCCCTTTCCGCAGTCCCACAGAAATGTAAAAAAGTTGCCCGTGTGACATTTTGGTGGAACTGCACAAAACACTCTTCAGAAAAGTGATTTGTGCAGTTCACCAAAAGGTCGCAATAGCAACGAGGTGAAAATGGATAGCCCTGTTTGCAAAAGGAGGTCGAAAGGAAACAATTACTTCCCAATAACACGAGTTGAAGACACATACGCCGACAAAAAAGAACCATGTTCCATGTAATAAGGGAAAGATAGCATATGGTGGTTTATCAAAAATGGTTTGAGGAGGAGATTGCAAGATGGAAAGTATGCCGACGGAGATACGATTTAAGCAAACAACTAAAGAAGATCCACAAGCAGCAATGTGGGAAGATGGGCAGTGGAGCAAGGCCGGAGGAAGCTGTACCTGAGGGTCATCGGGATGTTACTAGGAGGGCTCCGACACCCGGGATCTGCCCATACTGCGGCAGCGAGCAAGTGGCGAAGGCCCTACCGCGCCGGAGCTTGGTCAGAGATAACGGCGGGTACCATAGGTCGAGACGTGCTGCCTCAACGCCGTCGAACGGAGAGACGATGCACATCCTCCCTTTTCGTCGTAGGACGGGATGTGGCCGGATCACTGACCAATGCTGAGAGAGAGAGAGGCCACGGCGGCCTTGTGTGAGATGGTGTGACGAGAGACGACCACCTCCCCCCGGCCCGCGGACGAGATACTAGAGCAAGGGAGATGATTCTGGAGACAACCCAAGGCGAAATCCCTGACGCCGGGCTCATGGGAGGAAGACCCCCATGGATCGTGACGACGGGGGCCGCAGCCAGTCCGGCCCCCGACCGGATATTGCACCGGAACCTCCAATGGTTCCGGATTCAGGTAGGCAGCCCCTCGCTAAGGAGGGTGAGCCGTCTGTTATGATGACCTCTGTCCAACCAGAGGTGTCGGACAATTTGCTGGAAGAGCTTCGCGGCGCTTCCATTGACGAAGAGCACCATACTCTTATGAGTACGGTGATTGAGAAGGTTTGGTCCGCCAAAAGCGGATTGACCGAAGCCTGCGCCAGCCTCCTAACAGGGTTTGAGGTAAGTAATCACATTACAAGGAAATATCATAGCATATATAGTAGCCCCTGATGCTCTGTTTGGTGTTCGGAAAGAAAGGTCAAACAGAGGATCAAATAACATCCACAAGAGTCTAATCATATTATGGGTATGTGAATAAGCAGGCGTCGCTGCTGGCCGCTGCCACCCGCACTGCGGAGGTCTCCGTACTAAAGCGGGACCTGGGGCGGGCCGAGGATGAGCTCGGCCTCGTGAAGAGGTAGCTCGAGGAGAACAAAGATAAGTGGTACCCCGTCCATGTGTTATATAAAGGAAAATCGTTGATGCTAATAGAAGCATCATGAATTTTAATAGGGGCCACGACCGAAGTGGCGGCCCTTAAGAAAGCATTGTCCGAGGCCGAAGACCAGGCGGCCAAGGAGCGCACAGAGCGCGAGAAGCAGGAGGCTCGGGTAAATGAGCTCCAGCAAGAGCTCGAGGACTTCGTCAAAAAATGTGAGTCCTTGGAACATGACTCCAAGACGCAAGAGTCCGAGCTTGCGAAGGCCCTCCAGAGCGTGCAAGATGCCAAGGCCAAAGCCCAAAAGGCCCTCCAAGAGATCCAGGCGGCCAAGAAGATAGCGGCAGGTAAGGTATTCATTATGCAAAGCAAGCATGTGAAGGAGACTGTCTTCTTACTTACCCGAATTAGGAGCTCTCCAGGAGCTTTCGCAGATCTGCCGCGTAGCATATCGGATGCCATGGAGTTCTACCATGCTGAGGAGGGGAGCTCGACAGAGAAGTTGTTCTGGTCCCAGTATATTGGGACCGAACATCCGATGTCCTTGAGCGACCAGCTAAAGCAACTGGTCGAACTACACAAGGCGGCCGAACTGGCCATGAAGGACCTTATAGTCCGGCTGTGGCCTGGAGAGCCCCTGTCGGTAGCTACTTCGGTCTTGTAAAGCGGATGGTAAATGCATGTCCGCAGCTTGAAGTCATTAAGCGGTCCGTCTGCATTGAAGGTGCATGCAGGGCTTTCGCCCGTGCGAAAGTGCACTGGCGAAGATGGACGCCGAGAAGCTGGTGACGGAGCGGCCGCCGAAGGGCAAGGAGCACCGTCACCCCGAGAAGTATTATGAGGGTGTCCTGAAGGGCACTCGCCTTGTGGCGGATGAATGTGCTAAGGATGTAATATTTGAATGAATGTACTCATGTCATCATGTAATATGAAAAACGAGTTCATGTGCGCTATATAACGCTTGTTGATTTAAAATATTACCTTCTGTGCGGCCGTTTATAAAATCTGAGAGTTGGCCAGTCGTCGGCTTCTTCCCCCATGTAGCTAGTACCGGGGTGTTTGGGATAAATCTAAACACTCTTAATCCAAATTTTGGTCCTTTAAGGAGGTGTTTAGTGCATCAAACAAGGCAATCAGACTATACGGCTTTATCACTCTCAATTAGCCATAGAAGTCTACAGTTTTAAATTTTGGCGTAGCCCCTAGTATTCGGATGGCCGAAGTTGGGGTGCTATGGACGCCTAAATCCGACAAGGCCAATTCCTCGACCGAAGCGGAAAAATCTTTAAGGATTTGAGACCTCTCAAACAGCGACCAGCTCTCGCCGCATCATGACAATCCGTTTTCGGCTTTCTCTACTGAGGTGCTCCTCCGGAAGAACTGGAACACAATCACAGTAGTTCTCCCTGCACTACCTTAGCCGATATAGCGGAACGTAAGGTATCAAAACATAGGAGCCAGGCAAACCCAACTATCGAGCCAAGACATGATTCGGAGCTGATGCATATAATGCTATAAGTTCTTGGTGCCGCACTGTCGAAAGTGTTCGGACTTTTCTTGCCGTGTTATGGGGTACACTGAAGCCCTTGGCAAACTGAATGTACCAAAGTGTATAGGTGCAATTTGTAGTAAATAAGCAGTCAAGGAAAAAGATGAAGAAAATGTAATATTAAGCTGACGCTGTATATTTTCCATTTCTATTTAAATAATATGTCAAAGCGTATGTATACAAGTAGTGCAATAAGAAAAATAGGACTATTTAACATGTCCTAGTGAGGGGTAAGCTGCGTGTGGGTATATAAAATAGGTATAATGATCGCTATCAGAGACCACATGGGTATTCCCTTATACGTCAAAGCTTCTTACCTCCTTGGTTTTCCCCTCCCGTGACGAGTCCGATAATCTGGCTATCTGAAAGGGCTTCCAGAAAGTTGGGTCCTAAAAGAAAGAAAATGATGAAGGAATACGGGTCCTGGGGTGGTCAAGCCGCATTGTGGAACGCGTCCTAGCCGTGCCTCCGCCTATGCCCATGGTATTTTTAGTGCATAATTATGTACGCGCGGCACAAATTTCATCGCTTGACTGGGACTAGGACGGAGGCCGAATTGCTAGTCGAGCTCTGGATGTGCTGGACGATCCTGTTGCGGGGTACTCTAGACTTGCTTGACAGTGTCTGGGGGCTGTATCGCCAAATTGGCGGTCTGCCTAAGAAGGCTACTTTGTTGTTCTGCTGCGAGGGCTGCAGTGTGCTCCTCCGTACGGAGCGAGCATTCTGTGTTTCCATTGACTGTTATAACCCTGCAAGGTCCTAGCATCTTGAGCTTGAGGTATGCGTAGTGCGGTATCGCATTGAATCGAGCAAATGTGGTTCGTCGTAGTAGGGCATGATAACCACTACGGAAGGGGACGATATCGAAGATTAACTCCTCGCTTCGGAAGTTGTCCGGAGATCCGAAGACTACTTCCAAAGTGATTGAGCCCATACAACGGGCCTCTACACCTCGTATTATACCTTTAAAGGTGCTTTTGGTGGGTTTGATCCTTGAGGGATTGATGCCCATTTTGTGCACTATATCCTAATAAAGCAGGTTCAGGCTGCTGCCACCGTCCATAAGGACTCCTGTGAGGTGGAATCCGACAATGATTGGGTCGAGGACTAATGCGGCAGAACCTCCATGACGGATACTGGTAGGATGGTCCCTGCGATTGAAAGTGATCGGACAAGAAGACCATGGGTTGGACTTTGGGGCAACTGGCTCCATCGCATAGACGTCCCGTAGTGCACGCTTCCGTTCCCGCTTGGGAATATTGGTTGTGTATATCATATTCACCGTTTTCACCTGGGGAGGGAATTTCTTCTATCCTCCTGTGTTCGGCGGCCGGGGCTCCTCGTCGTCATCGCTATGCGGCCCCTTTTCCTTGTTTTCGGCATTCAACTTGCCGGCCTGTTTAAACACCCAGCATTCTCTGTTGGTGTGGTTGGCTGGTTTATCGGGGGTGTCGTGAATTTGACATGAGCGATCGAGTATTCTATCCAGACTGGACGAGCCCAGGTTGTTTCTTTTGAATGGCTTTTTCCGTTGTCCGAATTTAGAGCCTCTGAATCCGGCGTTGACTACCGTGTCTTCGGCGTTATCGCCAATGTTCCGACGCTTGTGTCTATTGCACCGTGGCTTGCTGTTGCTATCTCTAGCGTCTGAATCGCTGGAGGTTTTTAGTGTGATGTTGCTACAAGCCAGCCAGCTGTCCTCGCCTATGCAAAAGCAGGTCATGAGTGTTGTGAGGGCTGCCATGGACTTTGTCTTATCTTGGCCGAGGTGTCGGGTGAGCCATTCATCACGGATGTTGTGCTTGAAGGCTGCTAAGGCGTCGGCATCCGGACAGTCGACAATTTGGTTCTTTTTAGTTAGGAACCGAGTCCAGAATTTCCTGGCTGACTCTCCAGGCTGTTGGGTTATGTGACTTGAGTCATCAGCATCCGGTGGTCGCACGTAAGTGCCCTGGAAGTTGTCAAGGAATGCGTCTTCCAGGTCCTCCCAACTTCCAATGGAGCTTGCTGGCAGGCTATTCAGCCAATGCCGAGCCGGTCCTTTGAGCTTAAGTGGTAGGTACTTGATGGCATGTAAGTCATCGCCGCGGGCCATGTGAATGTGTAGGAGAAGCTCTTCAACCCATACCGTGCAGTCTGTTGTGCCATCATATGATTCAATGTTCACGGGTTTAAACCCTTCTGGGAATTCATGATCCATTACTTCATCAGTGAAGCATAGGGGGTGTGCGGCGCCTCTATGCCGGGCTACATCCCGACGCAGTTCAAATGAATCTGGTCCGTTATATTTGGCCCAGTCGGACTTTTGTTTAGTGTATCCGGCATGACGGTCATCGTCACGCGTTGTGGCACGCCCCCGTGATCCGTAGATCAATCTTGACTGTTCTACTTTGTTTTCCAATATGTCTCGCGGGTCCTTCATGTAGCCCCGGTCCTTAATATTATTGTTTGATTGGCGACGCGTTGCGGTCTGGACTTCGGGCTTGTACGCCGCTTTGTCTTGGCCACGGGGTGGCCGGTCAGCCGCATCATGCACTGGTAGTGTGGGCTTTAACGCCTCCTCCTTGAGTTGAGGTAGCAACCTACACTTTGGGTAACTTTTGGGAGGGCGCTCGAGTCTGTATTCCTCGGTAGCCAGGACCTCGGTCGATCTATCAGTTAGCAGATCTTGATCAGCTTGAAGCTGTTGCTGCTTTTTCTTTAGGCTTTTTGCAGTGGCTATAAGCCGGCGCTTGAAGCGCTCCTGCTCGACGGGATCCTCAGGCACGATGAATTCTTCGTCGCCAAGGCTCACTTCGTCTTCGGAGAGAGGCATGTAGTTATCATCCTCTGATTCTCCATCTGTTGCCTGTTCCTTGGGGCTAGCTTGCTCATCTTCTTGCTCGGCCTGCTCGAAGCTTGGCTCGGCAGGATTATTTTCGTCTTCGGCATCATCCGCATTGTTATCATCTCTTGTGCCGGTATCACTATTTTTGCTATGGCGGGGCTTGGAACGACGCCTATGACACCGGTGCCTAGATTGCTTTTCCGAGGGGTTATCTTCCATTGCCTCATAGCCATTGCCTTCTCTGGGGTGTCCACCATATATATATATATATATATATATATATATATATATATATATATATATATATATATATATATATATATATATATATATATATATATATATATATCATATGATGAGGTGGCTGTCCCGCGCCCTATAGGCGGGGGTTCCTGTTCTTCTCCTTCATCGTCGTCCATACCGTCGATGTCTTCGGAGTTGAAGTCAAGCACGTCGGTTAACTCATCGACAGTGGCTATTAAGTGGGTGGTGGGTGGGGAACGAATTTCTTCGTCGTCTGCTTCCCACTCGAGCCGAACATAGTTCTGCCAAGAGTCTCCAGACAAGGAAAGAGACCTTAATGAATTTAGCACGTCACCCAGGGGCGAGTGTTGAAAGATATCCATGGAGGTGAACTCCATGATCGATGCCCAATCAGATTTGATAGGCATGGATGTACGCGGTTCGGAGCCTGTTGCCGGAGATGAGTCCGAGGGTCCGATGACACCGGTCTCATAGGAGACGTGGTCAGTGTTCGGCTCCAACACTGATGAGTGTGCGGCCTCCATGGAGGATTCCATCCACCCGTCCTTGGATGGCACAATCTACTCCGGATTGATTCCCGGGGCCGCCGCAGGCGCGATCTCCCGAACACCGTCCGATGGTAGATCTAAGTCATGCTCGTCGTGACTGTTCGGTGTACCTGACATGGGCTCAAATCCATCGAAGATCAAGTCTCCGCGGATGTCGGCAGTATAGTTCAAGCTTCCAAACCTGACCTGATGGCCAAGGGCGTAGCTATCGATCTGCTCCAGATGGCCAAGCGAGTTGGCCAGCAGTACGAAGCCGCCGAATACAAAGATCTGTCCGGGAAGGAAAATCTCCCCCTGGACTGCGTCGTTGAATATGATTGAAGGAGCCATCAAGCCCTATCATGAAGGCATAGTGGAACTCTCAATGAAAGCACTAATGTCGGTGTCAAAATCGGCGGATCTCGGGTAGGGGGTCCCGAACTGTGCTTCTAAGCATAATGGTAACAGGAGGTGAGGGACATGATGTTTACCTAGGTTCGGGGCCTCTCGATGGAGGTAATACCCTACTTCTTGCTTGATTGATCTTGATAATATGAGTATTACAAGAGTTGATCTACCACGAGATTGTAAAGGCTAAACCCTAGAAGCTAGCCTATGATTCTGATTGTTGTTGTCCTACGGACTAAACCCTCTGGTTTATATAGGCACCAGAGGGGGCTAGGGTTACACAGAGTCGGTTACAGAGAAGGAGATCTACATATCCGAATCGCTAAGCTTGCCTTCCACGCAAAGGAGAGTCCCATTCGGATACGGGACAAAGTCTTGAATCTTGTATCTTCATAGTCCAACAGTCCGGTCAAAGTATATAGTCCGGCTGTCCGAGTACCCCTTAATCCAGGACTCCCTCACCCACCACGTGGCTCCATTGACGGCCTGGTATGGCCTAGCTTCAAACACCAACACCGCAAGACCCTCGCGAGGGGCCTAGCCTCGCGAGGGGCCAAGCCTCGCGAGGTGGGCAATGCCAAGACCCCCGAAGGAATCGGCCTCCTCAGGAGGGATCCTGAGGGGCGGAGAGTTCTATGCAAGTTTCCTCATGAGGCTCAGCTGACGCTAGCCATGACGACCAAGGCCAGGCAGGCGCAGAGCGCAGGTTTCCTCTTTGGTGCAAGGGAGGCAAGCTACAGGCGCGGAGTCTCGAGGAATCAGCCAAAGTTTTCCATTTTAGTGAAACGAGACCAAGACGGCCAGGACGGCAGGACGGAGGTCATCAATGAGCCCACCACAACGTCATGACCAGAGGCTTTTCGCAGGCGAAGACTACTGTCCCCTTTCAAATCTGGCCGTTGTGGGATCCCTTCCCGCTCATATTTGGGAAGAGGACCAAGGCCACTATAAATAGGACTAGCCACCACCATAGAAAGGGGACAAAACAGGATCAGAACAAGTAGAGCTAGCATACACCACACCAGCTCAAGAACACCTCACCTCCTGAGGCTAGTTCATCCATTGTACTAGTTCATCCGCAGCCTAGAAGGTAATCCACCACACCACACTGGAT
The DNA here is from genome assembly GCF_002162155.2 of Triticum dicoccoides. Lineage (NCBI taxonomy): Eukaryota > Viridiplantae > Streptophyta > Magnoliopsida > Poales > Poaceae > Triticum > Triticum dicoccoides. The sequence continues at coordinate 609,215,510 of NC_041387.1, read as the reverse complement.
TAGGGTATTACACCACAACTGTGGCCCAAACCAGTATAAATCGATGTGTGTTTGTGTCTCTTTGAGCTCAATGCACTTGGCTTAGGAGGATTGCGTGTAGGCAGGCTGGGCAGGTTGAGATCTCCGCACGCACCCCAGAGTTCGAAATTCTCAAGGGTTTGCGGATCCCTTAATCCGGCATTTGGCGCGGCACGTAGGGGTGTGTCGGATCTTCTCTTTCGTCGACTAGTCCTCCGCCTCTCCACCAATGCCATGGCCGACACCCCGTGAGCTCACATCGAGCACTGGGTCGTCCAGGCCTCCTCGGCAGCGCCCGCCAACAAAGAAGACCTCCACTCTGCCCTGCTCGCCGCCCGCGATCTGCCAGGGGCGACTGGCGCAAACTTCTCCACTGGCACCGTGCCGCAGCCGCAGAGCCACGCGGTCTGCAAACTATGCTGCAGCAACCGCTCTGCACTTGTGCAGGGAATAAGCAAACATGCGGGCAGTGGTCCTCGTGGCCCGAGAGCTCCTGCGGTGCAGGTTGCAGGAAAGCGGCAGCGACGCCCTGCTGGAACGGGTCACCGAGCTATTGGATGCAACATGCAGGGGGAGCGGTGTCGTTCTGCACCCTGCCCACATCACAGGCGGTGATGGGGGCGCTCACTCATCCTCGACACAACCGTGCGCCCCTCCTAGAGGCCCTGGAGAGCCTCTCCATGCAAACCAGCCTTGTGGAGCAGCCCGTGCCACCCCGAACGTGCACCATCGGCGCGGGGGTACTTCAGGCGACATTACCAGGGGCCGCGCTGGAGTGCCAGCCCCTGGCCAACAGGACTAGAGGACGGCTGAAGAATGCAGGAACTTTAGGCGGCCAGGAGGCACCTCTGGTGCGAACAGCCTGAAAGCCTACGTCCCCGTCGCTCTGGATAAAAGGCACGCGCTGGGAGAGGGCCCCAGCCGATCCCCCATGCCAGGCTGGGCGCTAGACATACATGAGGCTGAGCTCTCCTTCGAACCACCACCAAGCCCTGCCGACGTCTCGAACAGCGGCAGCCTCTGGATACAGCTAATGCCGCAGGGGCACACTTACACTGACCATGGATCGCAGGTGAACTGGGACGCAGCAGCCACCAGGAGCCTCAGGACGGTGGACCCCCCTCAGGAGCACGAAGGACATTGGGAGTAGTGCGGGGGAAGCCCAGCGGTAGGGCCTTCATCGCGATGCATGGAGCAGGGTCCTGCCTGGAGGTAGGTTCCCTTCCGAGGAAGGCACCGGTGAGCCCTTCTCCTCGGCGGGGGGCCTGCGGTCACCAAGGATGCCGCCAGCGTCCCCTTGGCCCCTTGGTCTTGTCCTGGTTTCTAGTCTCCCCAACGGTGGTCAGTGCTGGCGCACGGCGGCCGGGGTCCTCGTCGGGTGACATGAAGCAAGGCTTCGGCCTGTGAAGGTCTCCGATCGTGACACTCTCATGTAATAATGAGTGGGGCTGTACACGCCTCGGAGTCTCCTGAGTGCCACCTTGGGGCCTCATGGGGGATCCCACCCACGTCCTAGTGAATGCACCATGCTCCGCACTGGCTGTCTACACTGTCCCCAATGACTATGCCCAGCCAATGGAAGCACTTAGCTCCGCTTTGGTGAGAAGACCAAAGACTGAAGACCGAAGACTGGCTAGGCGGCGGACGCGGCCGTCTGCTTTTTGCCTCCTTTTTGTATTTCCTTGCCGACTTTTTGCAGCAGTCTATTTTTCGTGTGTTTATAAAAATGGGGGGAGTTTTCTCATTTTGTGTCGCTCTCTTGCTTTCAGTTCTTGCGTTCTTTTTGGAAGCTCGTGATCGCTACCCTTCCCTCAAGCGCCTCGCGAGCGAGGGCTGGGTACGGCATACGCGCTGGGGCTGATCGCCCGCCTAGGGGCCTCGAGGGTGCGGCTGCCCCGCGCGCTCACCTCATCATAGTCGGGCAATCGGCTCCTCACGAGGCGCACTACGGCAGGCTGGCAGGCCCCTCGAGAGGCATGGGACCTCACGAGCCCGCAGCCGGCTCGCCTCAGGAGAAGGAGCACAGCCGCGACGCCAGGCCTCACTCAAGACTCATGAAACCCAAGATAAGTCATAAACAAATACCTCGCTCAGCGGCCCGTGGCCCTGCGGGGCCCCACTCCGGGTGCCACTTCAAAAGCATTTAGCAATCACACATATCATAAGGGGCACCCTCTTTCGAAAATGCTCTCACAAAGATGCGTTCAGGTTTTCGTCATGCAGGTCAAAGCAAGAGAAACACGGGCTTAGCTGGACGCCCCCTCTTCATCACCTCCGTCCGTGCTGCTTGCATCGAGGCTGCCACCCACCTCGTCATTGCCACCCGCGCCAGCTTCTTCGGCCACGAGCACGGACGTGTCATCCTCCGGAGTCAGCTCCTTCAGCAAGGTGTTTACACATGGCCATCCACCCACTTGGCGAGCTTGTCTTGGGTGGCCGCAGGCACGGGGGCTAGCACAGTGCTGAAGTCAAAGTGGGAATCAAGGTTCAGAAGGTTGCTCAAGATGCGCGAAAGTGCATGCCCAAGGAGGCCCCGGCTCCTATCCTCAACAAGCCGGCGAGCTTTCATGGCCTAGTCTTCCACGCGGGTCATGATGTTTGTAAAGAAGTTGAGATGGCTGGCATAATCGCTCTCATGCGGATGATGAGTGCTTTCATTGCAAATAGCACCCCGGGCATTGTTGGCTCTGACACGCAGACCTTGGAGCATGGAGTCGTGCTCGTGTTCCAATGTCAGGCGGTGGCTCTTTTCTCTCCAAGCCTTCTGCAAGAGGGAGGCGGTAACTTCAACATGCTTCTGAAGAGAGGATATCTCAGCACGGGCAGAATTCTGGGCAGATTCTGAGGAAATCAGGTCTTCTCGAACAGCAATCTCACGCTGCTCCACATACTAAAGCTCAATCTTCAGTGCAGAGGTCCGACCCTCAAGCTCGGCCTCGAGCAGCTCCAGATCCAGGCGGTGTCTCCCAGCCAGCTCAGCACGCACCTTCGCCACCTTCTTCTCCACCTCCACCTGGACCTGAGCTTCTCGGGCGGCGACGGCATCCTCAGCCACGGTGGCCTGTCGCTCCCTCACCTTCAGCCTCTCCAGCGCCAAGTTGTGGTCCACGGTCTCCAGTGTCAAGTCTTCATGGCGCCTCAGGAGCTCCGCCTCTGCAAGGTCCACCTCGCCTAGTGAGCAAGCCAGCAGGGCGCGACGCTCGTCGACTTCGTGCTGTAGAGCCGCATTTGAAGACAGAAGAACTCACTCCCGCTCCTCAGCTGCCTCACGGCAGTGGTTGGCTGCACTACAAAAAAAAGACACATCCGTGACATTTTGGGCCGAACGATTTTTTTTCTGTCATACATATGACACTTCTATGACGATAATTGTGAGAAAACCCGGTATCATCATAGATGTGGTGGGATCCTACTTCTATGACAAAAAATCATGACATAAAATGGGCTTTTCATCGTCGGCGGGCCGAAGACGCGGCTGCATGACATTCTTTGGGCCGTCCATGACAGAAAAAACCGTGGTAGAAGCGAGGGCGAGGAAAATTTCGGCGAGTTCCCGGTTCCGATGGGTGGTCGGGGGCCGAGTGATGCACGTTTCTCTCGTACACGTACGCGCGTGTGTGCGAGGACTTGGGCTGTAATTAAACCCGAGCAAGGAGTTGGGCTCTAACTGAACCCAAGCGATTGCACTGCAGGCTACGCGTTACTCAACCCGAGCGATCAATCGATGGCTATTACCTGAACCCGACCGAGCGATTCCCTCACTACTGCTGCTAACTGAAGCCGATCGATGCTGCCTCTGGATGAACAGTGAGCGTTGCAGGGGTGGGGGGGGGGGTTTGATGAACAGTGAGCGGTGGGGGTGGATTAACAGGACCCCGTGGTGTTGCCTCGGGATGAACAGGACCCCAATCGATCGAGCCGGTTGGGGCTGGATGAACAGGACCCCTGGAGGGCTAGATGAACAGGATGACCCCATGGAGGGCTGGATGAACAGTAGAAGGTGGAGGGGCAGATGAATAGTAGCCCGTGGAGGGGTGGTTGAACAGGAGCCCATGGAGAGGGGTGATTGAACAGTAGCCGATGGAGTAGCACGCGGTGGAGGCTGGATGAACAGGAGACCATGGATGAACAATCATAGGTGGAGGCTGGAGGAGGTCGACGATGGATGAGGAGTAGCCCGTGGAGGCTGGAGGAGGTCGACGGTGGAGATGAATAGTATCCCGTGGAGTCCTGTTTTGCGGTATGCTACACCCGTCCTGATGAACATGACCCCCGTTTCGACCGTAGCGCTCCAACACAAGTCCGTTTCCTCCGTTTTGCGGTATGCCACACCCCTCCCGATCAACAGGACCCCCATTTCAAACATAGGAGGTCTGTTTCCTCCGTTTTGTGGTACACCAGACCCCTCCCGACGAACAGGATCCCATTTCGAACATGGCCGGTCGAACACAAGGCTGTTTCCTCCGCTCTGCGGTATGCCAGGCCTTGTTTCCATCGCCTGTTCTGTCCAAGCCCTCCCGATGAACACGACGATGCATTCCATTCCGACCCAGCCGGTTGGCTCCCCATGAACACGACGATGACATTGTTTGTCCGTTTCGACCCAGCCATGTACATGAGCCCAGGCCGTACGTATGCGTGAGTAGGCGTTCGAGGCCCCACCCATATGTACGTACGTGGCCGTATTTACTTTCTTGCACCCTGGCCGCTATACGTACGTGTACATGCTACGTGCGTGCCTCTACTACGACACGTGCGTGCCTCTACTATGACACATGCGCGCCTCTAAATCGACCAGTATATACATACACGTTCGCGACCAGAATGACAATGCTACGTATGCTTCGACCCACCCCGACTGTCAGGCACTTCCTTGCGTGCGAAATGTAGCTGGTGGGTCCCGGTAGTCAAGGGGGTGAATCGTTTTTTTTGCCCAGATGCACTTTCTGGCGTGCGAAGATGTAGCTGGTGGGTCCCAGCAGTCAAGGGGCGAATCATTCTTTTGCCCATAATATGGACGCACTTCCTTGCATGCGAAGATGTAGCTAGTAGGTCCCAGCAGTCAGGGTAGAAACATTTTTTTCACGAAATACGGTGCTCCGTCTGGTGGGTCCCTGCTGTCAGGTGGAGGAATCATTATTTTCCGCATAATAAGGAGGCACTTCCTTTGCTGCGGCCGTGAACCCACCTGTCAGCCTCTCCATGTATAGTCCACGTCCGATGGAAATCATTCCTTGACCACGTTGACCATGCCGCGCTGAGAGCACAAGGGCGGTGGACGACAGCGAGGCCTAGTAAGGGGACAACGTGGAGCCGGGGAAGACCTGGCAGTGGAAGCCCGAACGGAGAGGAGTACGAGGGTTCACTGGTTCGGCTGCGGTGTGAGGCTGCCATCGCCGCAGGACCTGGCCAACGGTGGGAATAGTAGGGGCGGTGAGGCCTCCACGGTAGCACAGCCGGCCACAGGAGGCAGGAGTATGCGGCACGACCGACAGCTGCTTTGGGCGGCCAGAGCAATAAGACTAGAGGTTGAAGAAGCACTACGGCCGTTGGATGAACATCGTACGGTCACTGGAGCTAGAATCGTTCATATTGACTAAGTTGACAAAGCCCTCCGTCCCCGTTAACTTATTAGGCCCACAAGTCAGCCTCTCACCAAGGTGGGTCCCACCTAGCAGGGGGAGTATTAATTTTTTTGTGCATAATAAGGAGGCACTTCCGGTGGGTCCGAGCTGACAGCGGGGGGGGCGTTTTTTTCGTGAAATACGGTGGCCCGTCTGGTGGGTCCCAGCAGTCAGGGGGAAACGATTTTTTCATGAAATACGATGGCCCGTCCGGTGGGTCCCTGCTGTCACGTGGAGGAATAATTATTTTGCGCGTAATAAGGAGGCACTTCCTTGCGGCTACCATGGACCCAGCTGTTAGCCTTTCCACGTACAGTACTCTTTCGATGGAAGTCGGTCGTTGACCACATTGACCAGGCCGCGCCGAGAGCACCATGGCGGTGGACGACGACAAGGCCTAGGAAGGGGACGACGCGGAGCCGGGGAAGACGCGACAGTGGATGCACATGCGGAGAGGAGTACGAGGGTTCACTGGTTCGGCTGTGGTGTGAGGCTGTCGTCGCCGCAGAATAACAGGGGGCGTGGGTGAGAGGAGGGATGGCCTGGCCAGCGGTGGGAGTAGTATGGGGGAGGTGAGGCCTCTGCGGCAGCACAGCCAGCCACGGGAGGCAGGAGAATGCACCATGATCGGCGCTGCTTTGGGCGGCTGGATCAACTTAAGACCAGAGGTTGAAGAAGCACTACGGCCGTTGGATGGATATTGTACGGACACTTGAGTTAGAATCGTTCATATATTGACTAAGTTGACAAAGCCCTCCGTCACGTCAACTTAGTAGGCCCACAAGTCAGCCTCCCACTACGGTGGGTCCCAACTGGCAGGGGGTATTCATTTTTTTGTGCAGAATAAGAAGGCACTTCCTTGCGTGCGAAGATATAGTTGGTGGGTCCGACCTGTCAGCGGAGGGAACTTTTTTCATGAAATACAGAGGCCCTTCTGGCGGGTCCTAGATGTCAGGTGGAGGAATCATTATTTTGTGCGTAATAAGGAGGCATTTCCTTGTGTGCGGCCGTGACCCAGCTGTTAGCCTCTCCACGTACAGTGCACTTCCGATGGATGTCGTTCATTGACCAAGTTAACCACGTCGTGCCGAGAGCACCAGGGCGGTGGCGACGACAAAGCCTACGAAGGGAACGACACGGAGCCGGGGAAGACACGGCAGTGGCTGCCCATGCGGTGGAGAGTACAAGGGTTGACTGGTTCGGTTGCCGTCGCCAGAAAATAATAGGAGGTGTGGGTGAGTAGATGGATAGACAGGCCAGGGATGCGAGTATGATGGGGCCATGAGGCCTTCCCGATAGCATAGCCGTCCACGGGAGGCGGGAGCAGGCGGTTCTGATGGCGCTAGTTTGGGCGGCTGGGGCAGGAAGATCACAAACTAAAGAAGCACGATTGGTGATAGATTGACATCTAATGGTCTGATGCTGGTAGAGTCGATTGTTGACTAAGTTTCTTTTTTGAGAAACCTTGTGTACGCATGAACTTAGTAGGCCCACGAGTCAGCATACAAATCTGTGGCAGACAACATAGAGCCCATTTGCTATTTTTTTACTAATTTGCAGCCCATTTGCTAATTCTTAAGTAATTTATTACAGCCCATTTTCTGCCCAGGACCACGGTCAAAAAGTTCAACCTTATTTTGCATATTTCGCTGGAGTCCGACCTGTTGTAATCCCAAAATGATAAACATTTTTTAAGAACTTATTGATTTGCCAAAAAAAATTGTTTTGTCTTTGTAAGCAAATAAGACGTGGGACAATTGAGTTGGTTTAAGGGAAAACCAGTGGTAAAAAAATCAGCGCTGGGAGGAAAAAAACAAAAATAAGGATGTAAATATGAAAAGAGAATTTTATGTATTTTCAATATAATGATACGCGTATATGAACTAGTAAAACTATAGGTAGAGATTAGAAAATGGATGTAGGACATGCATTTCAAGAGGAAAATAGAACTGGGCTGTGTTTTTGATTCAGTAAAAAAAACTGCATGCGGATGTTGTAAGACAAAATATAACTAACGCTCGCGGGCCAGAGGCCAGTAGATGCCTGCTAGATCTTTGTGCCCCGTTGTCGTCATGGGTTGGGCCTATTAAAAACAAAACCAAGCCTGGGCAGTCTACAACCCAGTTGAAACTTGCTTGACCTGAAAAAATAATATCCATGCTCAATAAATGAGAGAATTCTGTAAGTACAGACTGATAACTGGGATGCAGCAGGGACATTGTTTTTTCATCGTGATAAAAAGTGCATGCACTTGTTTCGAAAAAATTGGAGAACTGGGAATTCGAACGTCAGGTGCTTATGATACCCATCAAATAAAAATCAGGTGCCTGAAAATTCATTTCGTAACAAATGATTCAGCTTTATATCCATGTCGACCCTCGACATGATGGTTGAAAGCAAATGCAAGTTCATACCAAAGATCGTTAACAATAATACCAACTTGCGGACGACAAGGTAGTACAAGTACCAATACCAAACTAACTTATAATCTTTTTACTCCTAGCCCTAGTGTTCGTCTGGTAGAAAATCTTGCAGAGGACCAGCTCCCGCTCATTCTCTTGCTCCAGGTCCTCGAGGTGGTACTGGTGCATCACCCAGTTGGTCCTCTCCTGGTCGAAGTTCTTGTTGGTGTGCAGCACCAGAACCTTTTGGCTGCCCATCTGCCGGTTGTTGACCATCACCGGCAAGGTATTGTCGTTCTTGTGCCACATCGCGTGCATGCCGCACTCCGACTGTATGTTGTGCCGTGTCCACGTGCCCCTTTTGAACGCCCTGGAATTGCGCTGGAAGAAATGCTTCCTTAGGCCACTCAGTGTGATACCTGCAGTATTGTCGAATACAAGTTTTAGTGTACGTAGTTGGCATTTTCATAACATCTTTGGCATGTTGTAGTCACTTGTTTCACTTTTTATTAACTATCAAATTGTAATTGCTTCACCAGGTCTGCATCTAAAAAGAAAAATAGAGCTATATACAAAGGAATATGTTTGTGCAAGTAGACGGCCGATCAGTGTCTTACCTGGAAGTTTCTCAGGTTGGGTGTAGCATATGTTGTGCTCGCTGTCGATGGTTGGTATGAACAAATCGATGAGAGGGTGAGATCTCGCGCTGTCAGCACTCACTTTGGCCTCAAGGTGCTCGATCAGCTCCTGATCCGCGGGATCGAACTTGACGCACGCCTGCAGCACTGGCCAATCCTTCTTCGACTTGCATCGGTAATTCCAGTCATATGGTACTCAATGTATGATCAATCGACTGTTTTAAGTGAATGATGAAAGATTTTGACAGATAAGTGGTACTCCAAATCTGATGTCCAAAATAGCCAAACACACAGCCAGGATTCTTGTGTCACCTCACGCGCAACGTGTTGTCACGTCAATTCAATGTGTGTACATGATGAATAATTTGACCGACGTATACTAGTACACTACTAGGGAAAAGCCTATACACAGAATCTTACCAGCAGCGCGCTCTAAAATAAGGCACTGCTGCGACGTAGTAGTAGCGCGCACAAGATTAACTCGCTGTTGAAATAGATATAGCAGTAGCGTGCCCGCTCTAAGACGTGCTACTGATATAATTCCCACGAGGCCGCCGCGAGGCTAGTTCTAGCAGCAGCGCGTTATCACGAAGAGCGCTACTGCTACAAAGTATAGTAGCAGTGCATTTCGCCAATAAGCGGCACTACTAAGTTTACTACAAAAATTTAGTCTCACCTCGCTCCGTGAAGAGAGTTTCAACCAGCTTAAATATGTTACTTCTCATACTTTGACAAGCACTTGGTTTTCATTGAACTCTATGTGTAGAATTTGTGGCTGCAATATGAGTCTTCACCGGTTCCTAAACCGGTGAGGACTCATAATGACAAATCAGATTGTACACAAAAAGATTGTTGATGATCAATGTATTTTTGAAGTCTATTTTTTACATGGTGACACATAGCAGTAGCGCTTTCTTTGTGAAAGGCGCTACTGCTAGGTAGTTTAGCAGTAGCGCCTTTATCTATAGCGCGCTACTGCTAAGCCAGTGCATCTCCCACCCTCCCTCTCCTCGATCCGATCCACTCATACTCACAAACTCACTGGACCTCACCCTCACCCCCCCGCGCCGGTCCTCCCCCGTCGCCCCTCCTCCCTCTGCGTTGCCGTCACCTCCTCCTCCTTGCTGGACTCGGTACCAGCCTCCTCCTCCGTCCTCCCTCCACTCGCCGCTGGCCGGCCCCTCCTCGCTCCGCCTTCCTCCTCTGTCCTCCTTCCACTTGCTGCCGCCGGCCCCTCCTCGCTCCGCCTTCCTCCTCCGTCCTACTCTCTTCTCCCTCCTCGAGTTGCCCCTCCTTCTCCCTCCTCCCTGCTACATTTTGATTTAGTAGGCTAGTTCATATGCAACATTTTGATTTAGTTGATATGATTTAGTTGATTTAGTTGATTTAGTAGGCTAGTTGATTTAGTTGATTTAGAACATTTTGATTTAGTTTATTTAATAGGCTAGTTGATTCAGTATGCACCAATTTATTGTTATTTTTTCTGTACATGGATAGGTAGATGCTTTTGTTTTTTTGTAATAAGTTATTTTTTGGCAAAATGTATGTGGTACATTGTCATTAATATGTTACTAGATCTTAGGATTATAATTGTCCATCAAATTGCTTCTCGCGGAAGAACCAAAAATATCACATGCTACTGTTTTTCTTTCCTATGAAGTGGATCGTTAATCCTTTGCTCATATTTCTTTAGGAAAAATGGCGCCACCACCACCACCACTATGTCGATTGTGCAAGTCAAGGTGCGCCAGCAGCCTTGCAACTGGCAAGCTGTTCGGCATCTACTTCCAGCCGAGTTTTCGTCATGCGGCGGTAAGAAATTAGATGAAATGTAATAACTATTTTATTTTTAGTGTTGGCATTACTGCATTGTGTCATTTTGCTTATTTTGCACAGATCGTCCCATGCAATGTGAGGTTGAAATTCAACAAGCTGACAGGAGACACTGTAACATTTGAGGCTCCTGGGGCCCGTACACTATGGAGGTCAAGAAAGGACACAATATGTCGCAGATTGGAGGAGATGGATGGGCCCGTTTTGTCGCCCGCATGCGTCTTACTTGTGGTGAGTTGATCAGCTTCTCCTTCAGAGCAGAAAGACCGAAGCTCGCTGTCATTTATCTCAACCTGGAGGAAGATGATGAAGATGACGAAGATGATGAAGATGATGAAGATAATGAGGACCCACTCGATGAAGATGATGAGGACCAACTTCATGAAGCCATCGTAGATCAAAGAACGAGGCTGAGCGAGGAGGAGGTGTCCAACCTGTGGGACATAATTCCGCCACATGCTGACTTTGTCGGGGTGCCATTCGTGACCCGCCTGACAAGTACCATGGTTGATTGACATGATATGGTATGTTATACTTACAAATACAAATTATCCGATGAAAAACTTAGTGTACAGTCCAATGATATGGTATGTTGTGTGGAATCTAGTCGATGATATGTTTTAGTGTAGAGTTCGATCACATGCTTATTAGTGTAGAATCTAAGGAACTGTTAATAGTGTAGATAGTCCATATGTACTTACTTGTGAGGCTATTTATTAACTTATATGTTTTTCTTATTCAGAAATTGGCAGAGAGCCTATCTGTGAGTTATGGTATCGAGCCTGATGAAGAAGGCTCAGTTGGAATACGCCTTACTGCAAGGGGCTCCGTCACAACCTGTACTTACCGCGTGGACGCAGATGATCGCACACACTTAACTCAGTTGGGTGGAAGAAATTCCTCGATGGCAAGAATCTTCGTGTCGGACAGGCCATCCTAATTACTATCAGGAACACCAACCGCCCAGGCTTGAGGATGATGATTGTATTCGATATCATCTAGAATTACATATGTGTGTGTGGCTATATCATCTAGAACTACATATGATGATCGTCGTCGATATCATCTAGAACTACATATGATGATTGTCGTCGATATGACCTTGTACTGCTTGAGGATGCATGTTGAACTAAAACCACGACAAGTAAGTTGGAATGAAGGGAGTACTACCTAGTACTTATAATGGTTTATGAATTTGATATCTAGTAGTAGTACCTAGTATCTGAAAAGGGAAAGAGGGAAAGGGGTACGGAGGAAAATGATGAAAGATATAGCAGTAGCGAGGGAAAACGAAATCCCTACAGCTAACTAATAGCAACGCGTTCTGCAAAACCGCTGCTGATATCGTCAACAGTAGTAGCGTCGGTACGGACCACGCTAGTACTATAAGTTACCTGTAGCGCCTTATTAGTAGCGCGTCTGCCCGCGCTGCTGCTAGCCTCAAAACCCGCGCTACTACTAGGGTTTCCCTAGTAGTGGTACTGCTACTATACTACTTACTAGTCGTATTTAGTGTCACATTTTAACCATAGGTTTAACTAACAAGTACGCACTTGAAGCCTAATTGATATATATATATATATGTATATACAGCAGCTCCATCATCATTATCAGTACATCCTACGCAGGTGAGTTAGGATGCACTTGATCCCAGGAAGGTATCTATCCTTCAAACCAGAGGAGTGCATCAAACTCACAATAGTACATAATATCCAACAAAAGAGGGTCGTGCTACAGCAGCAGAATACATGGCTCAGTCTAGATATCAGCACAAATCAAGTTGTGCATATTTGTTGTTGGCATGAACCACATTGCTGCATGTCGGGTTTGCAAAAGCCATCCATCGCATGGAAGCTTGATGCCTTTCACACACTGAAGATTATCGGGCAACAAGCTTTGTCGACGAAACTCTGGATATGGTGATTCATGAAACCCATGGTATGATGTGTAAACAAAGTCCCCCCTGGTGAATGGAAGTTGCATAGTGTAACACCCCGGATTCGTTGTGCCAGGTGTCCGCCAGTTATTCGCCTTCGTTGTCATGTCATTTTCTTGCGTGTTGCATTTTACCATGTCATCCTCTGCATTTCATCTGCATGTTTTTCAAAACTTGCATCCGTTCGGGTCCTCCAGGTTCTCTCCGTTATCCGTTCGGAGTCCAGACAGACTCGCACGCGCCCGCGGCACCTCCAAAATATTATTTTATAAGTGGCATAAAAATGTTCTCGGATTGGGATGAAACTTGTTGTGCGGTCTTATTATAGTGTAGACAGACCGCCTGCCAAGTTTCATCGCATTCGGAGTTCATTTGACTGCCCAATCGTTAAATATATAACCGCGATATAGCCGGTATATGCGTCGGACGTTTCGGTCTCCGAAACTGCTGTCGGGCCTCTCTCTCTTCCCAGCCCAATGCATCCCACACAACCCACCTATGCCCAGCCTACTCCTCCTCGTGTCCGGAGCCGTCCGATCATGATCCGAGGGTCCGAAAACGGAGCAAAACCCCTAACCCTAGCCTCCTTTTCTATTTATAGACGCCTCCCCTGCCATTTTTGGCCTCCTACCAACCCCCTCCTCAATTCCCGCAGTCAGCCGCCGCTCCCTCCTTGTTTTCAGCACCGGTGCACTCCGCCGCCGCCAAGTGTCACCACCCCATTCGCTGCGTTCCCGCCAGCCGCCGCCTCCACCAACCACCGGGCGCCACTTGGCGTATCCACATCCTCCCGCGCCTCCCACCATGCAGGGCCCATCGGAGCCCATCCGCGGCCCGCCGCCGGGCCGAATCGGGCCCGCTGCCCGTGCCGCCTGCGCCTCGAGCGCTCGTCCCCGAGCTCCCCGCCGGAGCCCCTTCGCTGCTTCGCATCGCCGCCGTCTCGCCGTGATCCGCCGCGCCCTAGGTCGACGGCCAACTCGCCTTCCTCTCCTTTCCTCCTCATCTGCCCCTCTCTCTAATCCTCTCGCTCTCTCTCTCCCCTTGCAGGGAACCGCCGCCGCCATGGTTTCTCACCTCCACGCCCGGAGTCGGCCCCTCCGGCTAGATCCGGCCTCTGCTGGCCCTGCCCTTGCAGGATCCGGCCGATCCACCCCCATTCCGGACCCTGCCGACCTCCGCCGCAAGCCACCTCGTCTCTGGCGAGTCCTGCCGCACCCAGCCCCGTCGAAGCCGCGCGTGCTCCTATGCGAGCGGGAGGACGAGTCCCCGATCTAGATCCCCAGCGTCGCGTTGACCGCGCCTCCAGGCCCAGCGCGCTCATTCGCGGCCTGCCTTGGCCTCCTCCACCGACCGGCCCAAGGCCCAGGGTGAGTAGCCCCCTGGCCTCTCCTCTATTGGGCTAGCCAGTTTCGGCCCAGCTCCCGTTTTTTTCGTCTGCGAATTTAGCATTATCCGTAGATTTAACTGTTTTACAGAAAAGTCCCTAAACTTCATGCATTAATAACTTCATAACCATGTATCATATTAAAATCATTCAAACATGTAAAATGCTTAGAATTTTGTGTAGATTAATAATATGCCATTTTCATCCATGTTTAAATTGCTTAAATTGCTATTTGCATTAATTTGCTTAAATGCCATGTTAAAATGATTTATTTCATAACTAAATAACCGTAGCTCGGTTTCAAATAAACTTTATATGTAAATGGGGTGGAAAAATGCCTAGTTTAACATGTTCCACTTTATTTTCCTGTTTAACAACCTTAAAATATGGTTTAGGGCAGAACAGTACCAAATTTGACTATTGCTCATGAGGATTTTTCCGGAATTGTTATTTGTTACTTCCGGTCTCATTTAAACTTGCCTAAATAGTTAGTTTACTTTTGCTTCACCTCTTGCCATGTTTAACTACATTTAATATTGTTGGGTACATAACCGAGATCAAACTAAATAATTGTTGTGTGTTTTGTCAATATGCAACTCGTTGCATATTGAGCTCCACTTAATTTGTAGTATTGTTTGTTGCACTTTGCCATGCCATGCTGATTTAAACCGGACACGCATCATACTTGTTTGTGCATCATGCCATGTTTATTCTTGTGCATTTACCATGTTGTTTGTTTCTTTCCGGTGTTGCTTCTTAGTTCCGGTAATGTTGCGATTGTGAGGATTCGTTCGACTACTTCCGTTCGTCTTCTTCATGGACTCGTTCTTCTTCCTTGCGGGATTTCAGGCAAGATGACCGCTACCCTGGATCTCACTACTATCATTGCTATGCTAGTTTCTTCGTTCTATCGCTATGTTGCGTTACCTATCTTTTGCTCATCAAGCCTCCCAAATTGCCATGAACCTCTAACCTTTGACACCATTCCTAGCAAACCGTTGCTTGGCTTTGTTACCGCTTTTGCCCAGCCCCTCTTATAGCGTTGCTAGTTGCAGGTGAAGTTGAAGATTTCTCTATGGTGGACAGGATTTTGGTTGGGATATCACAATATCTCTTATATTATTAATGCATCTATATACTGGGTAAAGAGTGGAAGGCTCGGCCTTATGCCTGGTGTTTTGTTCCACTCTTGCCGCCCTAGTTTCCGTCATACCGGTGTTATGTTCCTGGATTTTGCATTCCTTACGCGGTCGGGTGATTTATGGGACCCCCTTGACAGTTCGCTTTGAATAAAACTCCTCCAGCAAGGCCCAACATTGACTTTTACCATTTGCCTCACCACCACCTATATTTCCCTTGGGAGTAATTAACCCAAGGGTCATCTTTATTTTAACCCCCCGGGCCAGTGCTTGTCTAAGTCTTGGTCCGAACCAGAGCCACTTGCAGCGCCACCTCGGGGAAACTCGAGGTCTAGTTTTAGTTGTACGTAGTGTTCATCCGGTGTTGCCCTGAGAACGAGATATGTGCAGCTCCTATCGGGATTGTCGGTGCATCGGGCGGCTTTGCTGGTCTTGTTTTACCATTGTCGAAATGTCTTGTAAACCGGGATTCCGAGTGTGATCGGGTCTTCCTGGGAGAAGGTATATCCTTCATTGACCGCGAGAGCTTATCATGGGCTAAGTTGGGACACCTTTGCAGGGTATAATCTTTCGAAAGCCGTGCCTGCGGTTATAGGCAGATGGGAATTTGTTAATGTCCGATTGTAGATAACTTGACACCAGATCCGAATTAAAACGCATCAACCATGTGTGTAGCCGTGATGGTCTCTTTTCGGCGGAGTCCGGGAAGTGAACATGGTTTTGGGTTATGTTTGACGTAAGTAGGAGTTCAGGATCACTTCTTGATCATTGCTAGCTTCACGACCGTTCCTTTGCTCTCTTCTCGCTCTTATTTGCGTATGTTAGCCACCATATATGCTTAGTCGCTGCTGCAACCTCACCACTTTACCCCTTCCTTTCCCTTTAAGCTTTGATAGTCTTGATACCCATGGTAATGGGATTGCTGAGTCCTCGTGGCTCACAGATTACTACAACAACAGTTGCAGGTACAGGTTATGCGATGATCTTGACGCGAGAGCGATGCTTGCTTGCGTTGAGTTCTTCTTCTGCTTCTTCGATCAGGGGATAGGTTCCAGGTCGGCAGCCTGGGCTAGCAGGGTGGATGTCGTTTGAGTTTCTGTTTGTGATTCATCCATAGATGGATGATGCTCTTATGTATTGTAATGTTGTATTCGTGTGGCATTGTATGCCTCTTGTATGTATCCCCATCTATTATGTAATGTTGATGTATTGATATCCACCTTGCAAAAGCATTTCAATATGCGGTTCTATCCTTGGTGGGACCTTCGAGTCTCTTTAGGATAGTATGGCATATTAGGCGTGACAAGCTGGTATCAGAGCCTCGACCGACCATAGGAGCCCCCTTGATTGTTGGCCGTTGTTGAGTCTAGAAAAAAACTATTTTGAGTCTTAGGATTATATATATCGGAGAGTAGGATTCTTTTTACTCCTCAACCCCTTCGTCGCTCTGGTGAGGTCTCCTGACGTAGATGTTTTGTCTTTCCTCTCCTCAAATTTCACTAAATTTTTTTAGGATCACGCGAGTATCTTGGAATCGTTCCGATGGTTTTGTGACGAGAACATTGTTCTTGGTGCCTCCTGTCTATTATGTGGCATTGACCCGGGGAGTTGAGCTCCGAGGTGTTGTCGTCACAATTTTATCCTTGCAGTTCTGGAATACCTGAGTTTTGCCGACATCGAAAATCTCTTTTATGCAGTTGTTGGTGAGATAACCTCGACGCCACCCAGTACTGGGGAGTTCAGGAGTATTCCCATAACTTGTATAACAGATGCTTTTCGAAGGTTGAGGTGCACGATTTCCGAAGGTTTCTTGATTATGTGTTGACGGATGGATACAGCTTGGATGTAGGTATTGTTAGTTTGGGTGAGATATATTGCTTCCCCTCTATCCCCAACACCAGATTGCATAACCAGAAAGTTTCGGGAGTTTATAGGTGGGAATTCAAGTAGCTCCTAGAATATCTTTCCGACAGATGCATGATATGGGATTGGGTAAATCTCTATCATATGTATTTGTTCCGGCTTATTTCTGCAAGCCAATCCTTTGTTTTGTTTTGAGTTGTGGTATTTGAGTTGCTTCAATGTCAAGTGTTGATTCCATACCTTTCAAGCGGTGTTCTCATATTTCTATGGGAGTACAAATCCTTTTGATCATTGAGGTTGTCATGTTAGTTCTTTTCCAACTGGCATGCTTCTCTTCAAGTGGATCCGATCATTTTCAACATCCGCAAGATCAACTCTAAGTTTTCTCACCGGTGTTTGTTTCATCCATCCCAAGTTGTCTTCGTTTTCCCGCCCTCCCACCCTTTTTCTTCAAGGACTCGGATTTCTTAATCATGTATCCTTTTATTTGTGGGAAGTCTCTTCATTCTTTTCTTTCAATGTTCTTATCCGGTGATTTCCCATGAAGATGCTCAACAGTTTCAAGTTCATCATCCTTCATTGTTGTTTCTTCTCCGGTGGATCCAATTCAAGCTTTCGATATTCATCATATTCCTTTCCTCGTTTCTAATGCTTTCTCGTGCGGATGCACCTCTTAATCATTCACTTCTTCCTATTCATTTGTTCTAGAGTGCTGAAGATATCTCACAAGACTTGTGTTTCCATTCTCAATCCGTTCAAGATATTTCGAGGTTGTTATCTCATTCAAGCCATTTAATTCAACCAGTGCAACCTCTCTTTAAATTTGTTCAACGATGTTTTCTTTTGAGTGGGCCCTCACCCACAGGTCTTTTCCCAGGATCTTACCTGACTCTTCTAATTATTCCGGAGCTATTCCAATGTCTTTTCAGAGTTTGACGTAAGAATGAAGTTCACCAGTCACATGCCATCTCCAAGATCAATTTCAAATTATTTCATTGTTGGCTCAACCTCTTTGGTTTTTTCATCCTTCTGGAGTGTCTCAACAATTCATGGTGGTGTTTCTCATCGTCATTCTCGAATTTTGAAGACCGAAGAAGAGTTCCTCTTAAATCTTTAACTGTTCTTCCAGAGATTCATGGTTCAAGCTTGATGCCATCCTCTCATAATTGTTTTCGATTGTGAGAATTCGTTTCACCATCCGGAGCATTTCATGAGTTGTTTTCCATTTCTTTCCTCCGAAGGTCATCATGTCTTAATTCTTCATTCGCAATGTGTAGCTATCATTCTCCAAATCATACCGGTGCATCGCTCAAATAACCTCTAATCAATTCATGGCCTCTTCGTTCTCATGTATCTAAATTCCCTCAAGTATCTTCATTCGTTTTCCAATTCTTCCCGGTGATTTGTGCCTTTGCTACTTTCATTTTGAATTCTTACGGTGGTTCATTCAAGATTTCACTTCCTTCGTTATCATATCAAATATTCGTTGTTTCCAAATCCTACCGGTGGTTCCATCAATACCTTCTCAAGTTTGCGCTATCTCTATCCTTAATCCCTCAGGAAGAATAAGTAGTATGCCAAATCCGTTGCTTGTCATCAATTTAAATTGGTGAAGGATACGCATAACGTAATTCTTATTATTGTTTCATCCAAGTGATCTAGTTTCTTCTTTCCAGAGTTATTCATCATGTCACATTTCTCGGTTCGAGATGCTTCATCTTTTCTTTTCCGGAGTTCCAAGTTTTCCGCATTATCGTTGCGAAGCTCCATCTAAATCATCGTAACGCTTCACCTTGTGTTTTCAACTTCTCTTTCTTTTTATCATCCTTTTATTATCGGAGTTCTTCATGGAGGCTCTACATGATGGTTCATCAAGGATTCTTTTCATTCTTCATTGTTCTTCAAGATTTTGCTCGAAGTTATGACCCGCCAAGATATACTCTAAAATAAACATGGTGCTCAACACATGTTTTGTTTTGAGGAGCTCAAGTATTCTTCATCTTGCATTCCGAAGTGCAATTCTTTCTACCTTATCATTTGAGGTGGTGTTATGTCATTCTTGATAATTTTGAGTTCATGTTTCATGATTCATATGTTGTCAAGAATGAGGTATTTTAAATCCATCAATCTCTTCTTTGGAGTTATCTTGGTATAGATTTCACCTAAAGCCTTCCCCTAAGGAATGTTGCTATTTGTGGTGCTTATCAATGATCCAAGTTTCCTCCTATCCTCTCGGTGAAAGCAGTTTTCATCTCTTCGTTGATCTCAAGCAAGCAATTGTTTCAGTTAGTGGCCGGTTGTCACCTCATCATTTTGAGATGTTTGCCATAAGCCCATAATAAGCTTGTGCTTTTCGTTGTTGATTTTCCAACAACTCCGTTCTATTCTTCTTTGCAAGGATGCTTTCCAAGTTCATTTCTGGCAGAAGATTTCATTTTCTTCTCCGTCCCTTTATCCCAACAATCTAACTTCTATTCTTTCGTCTTGAAGGCATTGTGATGTTGCTCTCTTCACTCATCATCTTGTTTTGGCAAGATCATGTTCTTCTCCTTGCTTCTCCATTTAACTAGAGTGTTGTGTCATCTATTCAAGTTCTTTCATCTTATCAAGTTTTGCCTCTCTTTTCAACCTGAGTGCTGTCTGAAATCCTTCTTACCCATTATGTCATTCTTTCAATAGTTCCGGAGGAAGTGTGTGGTTGATTTCATCAAGTATCTTCCCATCTTCTCAAGTTCATGTTCTATTCCTTCCATGTTCAACTGGAGTGCCACCCAAATTATATCAATCTTATTCCTTCTCCATCCAGTTTTAACCGGAGTGGTTTCAATATCTATCTTATCACTAAACCTACAAGGTTCTCGAATGTTACTTGTTCCTCTTTTCTAACGGAGTGTTTTCAACTTTGTTCATCTTTGTTGTTTTCTTTCTTCATTTGTTCAACCTCTCAAGGTTCATGGTTTCACTCGTTTGTCGAAGAAGCAACTTAGTTTATCTCTTCTCTTCCTCTTCCGTTTCTCTCTGGTGCCATCCTAGATCTCGGGACGAGATATTTTGTTAGTGGAGGAGTGTTGTAACGCCCCGGATTCGTTGCGCCAGGTGTCCACCAGTTATTCGCCTTCGTTGCCATGTCATTTGCTTGCGTGTTGCATTTTACCATGTCATCATCTGCATGTTTTTCAAAACTTGCATCCGTTCGGGTCCTCCCGGTTCTCTCCGTTGTCTGTTCGGAGTCCAGACACACTCGCACGCGCCCGCGGGACCTCCGAAATATTATTTTATAAGTGGCATAAAAATGTTCTCGGATTGGGATGAAACTTGTCGTGCGGTCATATTATAGTGTAGACAGACCGCCTGCCAAGTTTTGTCGCATTCGGAGTTCGTTTGACTGCCCAACCGTTAAATATATAACCGCAATATAGCCGGTATATGCGTCGGACGTTTCGGTCTCCGAAACTGCTATCGGGCCTCTCTCTCTTCCCAGCCCAATGCATCCCACACAGCCCACCTATGCCCAGCCTACTCCTCCTCATGTCCGGAGCCATCCAATCATGATCCGAGGGTCCAAAAACGGAGCAAAACCCCTAACCCTAGCCTTCTTTTCTATTTATAGACGCCTCCCCTGCCATTTTTGGCCTCCTACCAACCCCCTTCTCAATTCCTGCAGTCAGCCGCCGCTCCCTCCTCGTTTTCAGCGCTGGTGCACTCCCCCGCCGCCAAGTGTCGCCGCCCCATTCGCTGCGCTGCCGCCAGCCGCCGCCTCCACCAACCACCGGGCGCCACTTGGCGTCTCCACGTCCTCCCGCGCCTCCCACCGCGCAGGGCCTGTCGGAGCCAACCGCGGCCCGCCGCCGGGCCGAATCGGGCCCGCTGCCCGTGCCGCTTGCACCTCGAGCGCTCGTCCCCGAGCTCCCCGCCGGAGCCCCTTCGCTGCTTCGCGTCGCCGCCGTCTCGCCGTGATCCGCCGTGCCCCAGGTCGCCGGCCAACTCGCCTTCCTCTCCTTTCCTCCTCATCTTCCCCTCTCTCTAATCCTCTCGCTCTCTCTCTCCCCTTGCGGGGAACCGCCGCCGCCATGGTTTCTCACCTCTGCGCCTGGAGTCGGCCCCTCCGGCTAGATCCGGCCTCTGCAGGCCCCGCCCTTGCCGGATCTGGCCGATCCGCCCCCATTCCGGACCCCGCCGACCTCCGCCGCCCGCCACCTCGTCTCCGGCGAGTCCTGCCGCACCCAGCCCCGCCGAAGCCGCACGCGCTTCTGTGCGAGCGGGAGGACGAGTCCCCGATCCAGATCCCCAGCGTCGCGTTGACCGCGCCTCCAGGCCCAGCGCGCTCATTCGCGGCCTGCCTTGGCCTCCTCCACCGACCGGCCCAAGGCCCAGGGTGAGTAGCCTCCTGGCCTCTCCTCTATTGGGCTAGCCAGTTTTGGCCCAGCTCCCGTTTTTTTTCCGTCTGCGAATTTAGCATTATCCGTAGATTTAACTGTTTTACAGAAAAGTCCCTAAACTTCATGCATTAATAACTTCATAACCATGCATCATATTAAAATGATTCAAACATGTAAAATGCTTAGAATTTTGTGTAGATTAATAATATGCCATTTTCATCCATGTTTAAAATGTTTAAATTGTTGTTTTCATTAATTTGCTTAAATGCCATGTTAAAATGATTTATTTCATAACTAAATAACCGTAGCTCGGTTTTAAATAAAATTTATATGTAAATGGTGTGGAAAAATGCCTAGTTTAACATGGTCCACTTTATTTTCCTGTTTAACAACCTTAAAATATGGTTTAGGGCAGAACAGTACCAAATTTGACTATTGCTCATGAGGATTTTTCCAGAATTATTATTTGTTACTTCCGGCCTCATTTAAACTTGCCTAAATAGTTAGTTTACTTTTGCTTCACCTCTTGCCATGTTTAACTACATTTAATATTGTTGGGTACATAACCGAGATCGAACTAAATAATTGTTGTGGTGTTTTGTCAATATGCAACTTGTTGCATATTGAGCTCCACTTAATTTGTAGTATTGTTTGTTGCACTTTGCTATGCCATGCTCATTTAAACCGTACATGCATCATACTTGTTTGTGCATCATGCCATGTTTATGCTTGTGCATTTACCATGTTGTTTGTTTCTTTCCGGTGTTGCTTCTTAGTTCCAGTAATGTTGCGATTGTGAGGATTCGTTCGACTACTTCCGTTCGTCTTCTTCATGGACTCGTTCTTCTTCCTTGCGGGATTTCAGGCAAGATGACCGCTACCCTGGATCTCACTACTATCATTGCTATGCTAGTTGCTTCGTTTTATCACTATGCTGCATTACCTATCTTTTGCTCATCAAGCCTCCCAAATTTCCATGAACCTCTAACCTTTGACGCCATTCCTAGCAAACCATTGCTTGGATTTGTTACCGCTTTTGCCCAGCCCGTCTTATAGCGTTGCTAGTTGCAGGTGAAGTTGAAGATTTCTCCATGGTGGACAGGATTTTGGTTGGGATATCACAATATCTCTTATATTATTAATGCATCTATATACTGGGTAAAGGGTGGAAGGCTCGGCCTTATGCCTGGTGTTTTGTTCCACTCTTGCCACTCTAGTTTTCGTCATACCGGTGTTATGTTCCCGGATTTTGCGTTCCTTACGTGGTCGGGTGATTTATGGGACCCCCTTGACAGTTCGCTTTGAATATAACTCCTCCAGCAAGGCCCAACATTGACTTTTACCATTTGCCTCACCACCACCTATATTTCCCTTGGGAGTAATTAACCCAAGGGTCATCTTTATTTTAGCCCCCCCGGGCCAGTGCTTGTCTAAGTGTTGGTCCGAACCAGAGCCACTTGCAGCGCCACCTCAGGGAAACTCGAGGTCTGGTTTTAGTTGTACGTAGTGTTCATCCGGTGTTGCCCTGAGAACGAGATATGTGCAGCTCCTATCGGGATTGTCGGCGCATCGGGCGGCTTTGCTGGTCTTGTTTTACCATTGTCGAAATGTCTTGTAAACCGGGATTCCGAGTCTGATCGGGTCTTCCTGGGAGAAGGTATATCCTTCGTTGATCGCGAGAGCTTATCATGGGCTAAGTTGAGACACCCCTGCAGGGTATAATCTTTCGAAAGCCGTTCCTACGGTTATAGGTAGATGGGAATTTGTTAATGTCCGGTTGTAGATAACTTGACACCAGATCCGAATTAAAACGCATCAACCATGTGTGTTGCCGTGACAGTCTCTTTTCGGCGGAGTCCGGGAAGTGAACACAGTTTTGGGTTATGTTTGACGTAAGTAGGAGTTCAGGATCACTTCTTGATCATTGCTAGCTTCACGACCGTTCCTTTGCTCTCTTCTCGCTCTTATTTGCGTATGTTAGCCACCATATATGCTTAGTCGCTGCTGCAACCTCACCACTTTACCCCTTCCTTTCCCTTTAAGCTTTGCTAGTCTTGATACCCATGGTAATGGGATTGCTGAGCCCTCGTGGCTCACAGATTACTACAACAACAGTTGCAGGTACAGGTTTCTTCTTCTGCTTCTTCGATCAGGGGATAGGTTCCAGGTCGGCAGCCTTGGCTAGCAGGGTGGATGTCGTTTGAGTTTCTGTTTGTGATTCATCCGTAGACGGATGATGCTCTTATGTATTGTAATGTTGTATTCGTGTGGCATTGTATGCCTCTTGTATTTATCCCCATCTATTATGTAATGTTGATGTAATGATATTCACCTTGCAAAAGCGTTTCAATATGTGGTTCTAGCCTTGGTGGGACCTTCGAGTCTCTTTAGGATAGTATCGCATATTGGGCGTGACACATAGCATGGTAATCATCGCCGGTGATATGATCGATGATTGGTTGGATGATCGGATAATTGAGCCCGAGGAACAAGGAGTGGTTGTCGAGGCTGTAAACCCGCCTCTAGTTGAATACGTCTGGCCCAACGGAGCTGGGATCTTTCTCGAACATGAAGCAGCCATATACATCGATGTCATGAATGCCCCACGCATTGTACTGCATGTGGTTTCATGTAATGGTTTGGTTAATTTGGTACGTGCGAATGAGCATCCAATGACCGCCGCCAACTAAACGAGCGATAAACCACCACCCGTCGGCTGGTATGATTCCAAGTCCTGGAATCATGAAGGCCAGCGCATTTGCGTATGCTGCAAAAATTCAAATTGGAGACCAAAAGGACAAAAATAAACAATCATGTTCAAAGTATGTGTGGAATTAAGATTATTATAATAGTGACACATATCATAGACAGAGAATTGCAATGCCATGGCAATAATCATACCCCAAGTTAAGAAAATAAGCCAATGGCTTTCATATTCTAGCAATATGTCATGTTTCAAACATCATGTAACAATGAGAGGAAAACAACTATGACAGAGCCTACTCATATTCTACCATAGCACTTACTACTATTGTTCTCATATCAACTCTACGCAATAACATGCATTGTTATAAAAATCTTGGAAATGAGAGTGACATACAGCAATCATGATGTTATGCTCATAATATGTATTCTAACAACCATTAGATGCTAATTGTTCTCATATCAACCCTAACAATAACATGTGTGGTCATAAAAATCTAGGAAATGAGAGGAACATATAGCAATGATGCGGTTATAGACATACTATCTATTATAAATTTGTAACAATGAACAGGTAGTCATATTCATAGGGAATTCCAATCACAGCTCTGCGTGTCAGTCGGTTCTGCCATTGGGGTTTTCGGTGCTTGCGAGCCAGCGGGGAAGTGGATTCGGGCGGGCAAGCGAAGAAGCTTCTCCTCGTGTGGTCGAGCAGTGAGCGGGGGGATATGGTACTGGCAAGCTACCAAGGAAGATGACACGGGCGGGGGAGCAGTGAGCGGGGGTAAATGGTGTGTGGCCAGCGATGGGGAAGAGAGGAGGAAGAAGAGTGGAAGATGGGGAAGAAAGTGCATTAAAAATCAACTCTACTAGTGCTACTACCAGGATATACCATCCTTCGGAGTGTAAATAGTTACACTGATGACATGTGGGTCTACCACAAGAGGGCCCATATGTCAGTTAATGGAGGACAGAGCTGCATAGGCGTATTTGCAGAACCGTGCTCTACTGGCAAACATGGTGGCATTACTGGGTAAGGCTGATTTAGTAACACCAACACGCTGGTTCAGCTTATTAATTATGTATCCCATCTCACTACAAAAAAAGACACATCCATGACATTTTGGGCTGAACGAAAATTATTTCTATCATACATATGATACTTCTATGACGATAATTGTGACAAAACCCGGTATCATCATAGATGTGGTGGGCTCCTACTTCTATGACAAAAAATCATGACAGAAAATGGGCTTTTCGTCCTGGGCGGGCTGGAGATACAGCTGCATGACATTCTTTGGGCCATCCATGATGGAAAAAACCGTGGTAGAAGCGAGGGCAAGGAAAATTTCGGGGAGTTCCCGGTTACGGTGGGAGGTCGGGGGCTGAGTGAGGGAATCCTGGATTAGGGGGTATCTGGACAGCCGGTCTATATACCTCGTCCGGACTATTGAAGCGTGAAGATACAAGACTCAAGACTCCGTCCCGTGTCTGGAAGGGACTCTCCTTTGCGTGGAAGACAAGCTTGGCGATCCGTATATTGTGTTTCCTTCCTTGTAACCGACTCCATGTAAACCCTAGCTGTCGGTGTCAAAACCGGCGGATCTCGGGTAGGGGGTCCCGAACTGTGCGTCTAGGCAGATGGTAACAGGAGACAAGGGACACGATGTTTTACCCAGGTTCGGGGCCTCTTGATGGAGGTAAAACCCTACGTCCTGCTTGATTGATATTGATATTGTGGATGTTTACAAGAGTGGATCTACCACGAGATCAAGGAGGCTAAACCCTAGAAGCTAGCCTATGGTATGATTGTAATGGTTGTTGTTGTCCTACGGACTAGAGCCATCCGGTTTATATAGACACCGGAGAGGGCTAGGGTTACATAGAGTCGGTTACAATAGTAGGAGATCTACGTATCCGTATCGCCAAGCTTGCCTTCCATGCCAAGGAAAGTCCCATCCGGAGACGGGACGAAGTCTTCAATCTTGTATCTTCATAGTCTTGGAGTCCAGTCGATGATGATAGTCCGGCCGATGATAGTTCGGCCGATGATGGTAGTCCGGCTATCTGGACACCCCCTAATCCGGGACTCCCTCAGTAGCCCCCGAACCAGGCTTCAATTGCGATAAGTCCAGCGTGTGTGTAGTCTTTGGCGTTGCAAGGCGGGTTCTCCTTCAAGTTCTACGTACCTGCCGAACAGTGTCCAGCTTCCTCATCAATGTTGCGCGTCTTGGCTTCCACTCCCAATAATGGCCTTCCTCCACGCGTCGCGCGAATGTGAAAAGCCAGGGTGTCTTTTATGTTTTACCCCCTAGTTGTGCGAATAATCTGCCTATAAGGGAGGCAAGAATACAGATCCAAATCGCCATCTTCCTCCCGCAAATACTCATCGGAGCGCTTTCGACCAAGAATCCATTCCATCATGGACCGTCAACGCGGCTCCTCTTCTCGCGCTCCCAGCCCTTTGCCAGGAGATTGGAGGAGATGCTCTATTCCGCACAACGAGCTGGTGAAGCTCCAAGCGGGGGGATATCTCCCTCCGGCCTTTATGGTTCCGGTTCGAGCCGGGCTGGCCACCTACAAAGGTGGGAAGCAAGCGGAGGTTACCCCAAGTCCCAACAAAGGGGAGCGGGTATGCTTCGTCCCCTATCTGATAAGGGGGCTTAGATTTCCTGTACATCCATTCCTCCGTGGGCTCCTGGAGTTCTACGGACTCCAGCTTCATCACCTCACGCCCGCCTCAATCCTGCACATTGCGGGTTACGTAGCTCTTTGCGAGCTATTCCTGGGCGTCAAGCCCCATTTCACGCTGTGGAAGAGGTTGTTCTGCCTTGTACCCCGCTCTCACGAGGGGTCCATATATCAAGTGGGCGACGCCGAAATATGGCGTATTGCTGGGACCGGATATCCATCCGGAACCCCTAAGAAGGCGTCCAAAGACTAGCCTTCAGGATGGTTTTATATAGAAGACGCTCCACTGCCGGACCCTGTTCGAATCGGCCTCCCGGAGTTCAGCAATGCTCCTCTGAAGAAACGCCTTAGTTGGCGTCCGCGGAGCCCCCAACTGGAGGAAGACAAGAGCGTCCATTATTTGATGGGCCGAATAAGGTTACTAGCCCATTTCAGGTTGACCATGATTGGGGTCATGGCAACATGCATTATGCGGGGGGTGCAGCCACTACAATATAGGGGCCACCCCATGTGGGATTTCAACGGGGAGGACGATGCCACCCGTCATGGCCGTAAAGGGCCGGATTCGGTCGAAGACCTGGTGACGATCCTGTCCGGCCTGTATAAGGGGGAGAAGGAGGATTTCCTTCGGACGAACCCGTTAAATGGGTTCTCCATGAATAATCCCCGGCCTTGGGTAAGCGAACACTCTGCGTGCCCGACCCATGCTTTTTGAAACTTAAGTTTCTTATATTGTGTTCTTCTTTCGACGCAGGAACTGCGCCGGATCATGGAGGACATGCTAAGTCCAGCTCCGCAACCCGAGGATCCAGAGAGATCCCGGGATCCGGCCTCCGAAGAGGATCCGGACATAAAGGTGGAGCTAATCGATGGGGTGTTCCACCAGCTCAGCACGGACAATGCCTTTGTCGCCATCACGGCCAACTATCCCGGACTATATCCGGCTTCCCAGGTGATTGCGACCGTAGTCCTGACACCGTCATTCCTTCCTTGCTTATTTCTGACCAACGTATATGATGGCGCCGTGCAGGAGGCGCCCCTAGGGCGAGAAGCCGAGCCCGCGGTGGCTGACCAACAAAGGCCAGTCCGGACTAGTAGGTGGAAGAGGAGCGTGGCGCGGACTGAAACGTCGCCGCAAAGGTGTAGCTCACAACTCATTATTTAGAGCAACGTTCCTAGGAAGCGTTTGAGTGCTTATGACTTTTGTAGGGAAAAAAGCGCCCGCCGGACTGCGGGCGTGGAGGTTGCCAATCCAACCTCTACCAGCCAGGCTCCAGCACCTGGTCTGGAGGGGGATGCGTGCGCAAGGCGCGAGCCGGACGTTCCTCCGACGGAGGATAACGACAGACTGTCCGCCACCAAGTCTGAGGTGGAGAGTGCCATGAATCACAGGCGCCGCCGGACAGTATTTCGTGACGCGTGCTTCTCCCTCGAGGTGTTGAATGCCTTTAACACGGGGGACGCGCACCTTGGTGCTGCTCAAGATGGTTTTACCAGAGCCACGGAGCAGTATGTAAAAGACATACGGGTAAGAGAATTTAATAGTTGTATATGCCAGTAGCCCCCGAGACTTAAAGTAGTTATATTAACTGATTTAAGGATCATATGAAATGTAGGATCTTACAGAGAAGAATACCCAACTGTCTCAGGAGCTGCAGGAGTGCAAGGCCCAACTTGAGGCCGCACTCTCTGGCACAGGCGGAAACACAGGGACCTCTCCTGGTAACGCATTATTTTAGAAAGATAAGTAGCGTTTGGCCTTTGTGCAAGTCTAAAAAATGACGTTGCAGGTGCTGTCGGACAAGATCCGGACAGGCAAGAGCTTCTGCGCCAACTGGAGGCCGGCGAGAGGGTGCTGCATAAGGTGCAGCATGAAAGGAACAAGCTCCAAGATGCCCATGCCCAGCTTGGAGAAGAGCTGAAAGGCGTTCGGGCCGAGCTGTCAGGCTCCGTTAAGGAGAATCAGCGGCTTCGTCGCGGCATCTATAGTAAGTGCTTGAGCGAACTCCTTTGAAAAGAAGAGTTCGGCGAGGAAGTCGATTTGACAGAATATGTCTGCAGGTATGCTCACAGGTCGCCCTGCGGAGGAGATGCCCGTATCAACGGGTGATCAACTTCCCGAATTGTTGCAACTGATCAAACGAGTTCGGCAGGCAATGAGCGGCGTCATCGAGGCTTTATGGCCAGCCTTCTCCTTACCCGAGGGTCTTGGGGAGCTTGCGGAGAAGCTTCAGGGAGTGCGGCAGCGCTTCCATTTATGGAAGATTTCGGCCTGCCGCCAAGGTGCCAGGGAGGCCTGGGCCATGGTAAAGACGCGGTACAAGAAGGCGGATCCCAACCACATGGCCGAAGTCGGACCTGTGGGGCCCGATGGGAAGGAGATCCCTGTGAGTTTAGTATACGGCCAAGTAGAGTTGGCCGCTAAATTTTCCCAACAGGACTGTAAATTAGACAACCTGTTAGACGGGATTGAGGAAGAATACAATCAGTCGATTTGACAATGTATTATAAAATGACATATAAAATGCCTTCTAGCCGGATTGTAGATCGTTTGTCTTTGCCGACCTTTTCGTTTCGACCTCGGGACCCTAGAGTCCGGAGTGTGTCCGAATACCTTCTCGGTTATGAAACAACCGGGGTATGCATGGAGACCAGGTGTAGGGGTCATTGGTGCTTTATCAGACAAGTGCCCAACTAGTTATGTTATATTACATGGGTAGTAAGAAACATCTTCCAGGGAGAATAGTTCCGTTAAGGGTTCCTTTCCTCTGGGGGTGGCATGCCCTAAAGTGCATGTCCGGGCTGCGAAAAAAGCAGAAAAACATCTGGGGGCAGATAAATAAGTGGATAAAAAACCATCTTTTATGTCACCGACCGAATATTCCCTTAAGAACGCTAGCTTTCGGCTTCACCCAATCTGAGGTACACATCTGGCTGACCCGGCAGTAACAATCACAGAGGTGCTCCCTTTACCTCCTAGCCGAACAATCGGGAACGTAGGGGTAAGCACAGGAGCCAGGCAACCCAGCTTGGCCAAAACTTAAGTTATATCGATGTATATAATGGTGAATAAAAGGTACATGTGGAGGCTTGACACATGTGCTGGGCATGAAGCCCTTATAATTAAGCTTCTGGTAAAGAAGCCCCCAGGTATAATGAGTGCGGATAGCACATCAATTGCGCGCGAACGATGCGCAAGTAGGCCTTTTAAGGCTTTGATGAATAGGGTTGAGAAGAAAAGGATAAACAAAAGGCAGCTGAAGTAAAAAAAAATTGGACGGGGGGAAAGGGACGAACTCTTAGTCCGGCGCTAGGCATAGAATATTCGGAGGCGGGCTGCGTTCTATGGGTTCCGCTTGAGTCGGTTATCCGACATATTTCGTAGACGGTATGCTCCGCCGGTCAAGACTATATCGATGATGAAGGGGCCTTCCCATTTGGGCCTGAGCTTGTCCTTTTTCTTGTCCGACATGCGTAGAACCAGTTCGCCAACGTTGTAAGTCTTAGCCCGTACTTCTCTGCTTTGGTATCTTTGAGCCTGCTGCTGATAAAATGCGGAACAAGCCTTGGCGACGTCGCGTTCTTCCTCCAATGCGTCCAAGCTGTCCTGCCGATCCAACTCGGCTTATCTTTCTTCGTACATGCGCACTCGAGGTGAGTCATGAATTATGTCGCAGGGCAAAACTGCTTCTGCGCCGTATACCATAAAAAATGGTGTGAATCCGGTAGTACGGTTAGGCATTGTCCGCAGCCCCCAGAGTACGGAGTCGAGCTTCTCTACCCAGTGCATGTCAGATTTCGTAAGGGACCGCACTAGTCTGGCTTTGATGCCACTCATTATTAGACCATTTGCTCGTTCCACTTGACCGTTGGTTTGAGGATGATATAGTGAAGTGTAATCGAGCTTGATGCCCCTATTTTTGCACCATGATTTAACCTCATCGGCCGTGAAGTTCGTGCCGTTATCGGTGATGATGCTGTGGGGGACACCATAACGGTGTACTACCCCAGATATAAAGTCTATCACTGGTCCGGACTCTACCGTTTTAACTGGCTTGGCCTCTATCCATTTTGTGAATTTATCCACCATGACCAATAGGTACCTTTGCTTGTGGGTTCCCCCTTTAAGTGGTCCAACCATGTCAAGCCCCCAGACCGCGAA
The DNA here is from genome assembly GCF_002162155.2 of Triticum dicoccoides. Lineage (NCBI taxonomy): Eukaryota > Viridiplantae > Streptophyta > Magnoliopsida > Poales > Poaceae > Triticum > Triticum dicoccoides. The sequence continues at coordinate 609,184,738 of NC_041387.1, read as the reverse complement.
CGGCCAGGTAATGGGTATAGTTTTGAGGGCGGTGGGTGGCATGTGGCTCTGATTAGCAAAGAGCTGACAACCGACGCATCTTCGGACTAAGTCCTAAGCATCTGCCCGGGCCGTCGGCCAATAAAATCCTGTACGGAATGCCTTTCCTACAAGGGCCCGGGCTGCGGCGTGGTGTCCGCCTAGTCCGGCGTGAATTTCAGCCAAAAGGTCTCGCCCTTCCTCTTCGGAGATACACCTTTGAAGGACTCCGGTTGTGCTTTTCTTATAGAGTTCTCCCTCATGGACCTTGTAGGCTTTAGATCGCCGGACTACGCAGCGGGCCTCATTATGGTCTTCGGGGAGTTCCTGCCTAAGGAAGTAGGCTAGGAACGGCTCTATCCATGGGGCGATTACTGCCATTATGTCGTGAGCTAAGGGTGTTGTTTCGTCGGCTGGATCGCTGGTTATGTCAGATTGTTCTGCGGCTGCCTCCGGTTTGTTATTTCCAGACTCCTCTTCCCATAGTACGGATGGCTTGAATAGCCGTTCCAGGAAGATATTTGGAGGGACAGCGTCACATTTTGCGCCGATGCGTGCCAATACGTCGGCCGCTTGGTTATTATCTCTGGCTACGTGGTGGAATTCAAGTCCTTCGAACCGAGCTGACATTTGAAGGACGGCGTTGCGATAGGCTGCCATTTTTGGATCCTTGGCATCAAAGTCTCCATTTACTTGGGATGTTGCGAGGTTTGAGTCCCCGCGCACCTCTAGGCGTTGGATGCCCATGGAGATTGCCATCCGGAGGCCATGTAAGAGAGCCTCGTATTCGGCTGCGTTGTTGGAGTCCGTGTACATTATCTGGAGTATGTATTGGACTCTGTCCCCGGTTGGGGACGTTAGTACGATGCCAGCCCCCAATCCGGCCAACATTTTGGAGCCGTCGAAATGCATAATCCAATTGGAGTATGCGCCGTACTCTTTAGGGAGTTCGGCTTCAGTCCACTCAACGACAAAGTCAGCCAAAACTTGCGACTTTATAGCTCGCCGGGGTTTGTAAGTTATGTCGAATGGTAAGAGCTCAATGGCCCATTTTGCAATCCTGCCCGTTGCGTCGCGGTTATTTATAATGTCATTTAGGGGTACTTCGGAGGCAACTGTTATCGAAAACTCTTGAAAGTAGTGTCGGAGCTTCCGGGATGCCATGAACACCGCATACGCTATCTTTTGATAGTGCGGGTAACGGGACTTGCAGGGGGTTAAAACAGTGCATACGTAGTACACTGGTTTTTGAAGAGGGAATTTATGCCCTTCTGTCTCTTGTTCTACGATGAGCACCGCGCTTACTACTTGATGTGTTGCCGATGTATAACAACATAGGTTTGCCCAGGTTGGGCGCAGCCAGGACCGGATTCGTTGCCAATATGGCCTTTATTTCTTCGAGTCTAGCAGTGCCAGCATCCGTCCACTCGAAATGTTCGGTGTGCCTGAGGAGGCGATAGAGGGGCAATGCCTTTTCTCCTAGGCGGGAGATAAAGCAGCTGAGAGCCGCCACGCATCCAGTCAATTTCTGGATCTGTTTGAGGTTTTTTCGAATATCCAACTGCGATAGGGCTCGGATCTTGGCCGGATTTGCTTCAATTCCTCTACCGGATACAATGAAGCCCAAGAGCTTTTCGGCTGGTACGCCGAAAACGCATTTTTCCGGATTTAGCTTGATGTCATATGCTCGGAGGTTGTCGAATGTGACCCTCAAGTCGTCTACTAGAGTTTCGACGTGTTTGGTTTTGACGACTACGTCGTCTACGTATGCCTCTACTGTTTTGCCGATCTGGGTAGCCAGACATGTCTGAATCATGCGCTGATATGTTGCGCCGGCGTTTTTATGTCTGAAGGGCATCGTGTTGAAGCAGAATGGTCCATATGGAGTAATGAATGCCGTTGCGGCTTGATCCGCTTCTGCCATCTTGATTTGATGATAGCCGAGTATGCGTCCAGGAAGCACAATGAATCGTGCCCTGCAGTGGCATCAATGATTTGGTCGATGCGGGGGAGGGGGAAGGGATCCTTTGGGCAGGCTTTATTTAGGTCTTTGAAATCGACACATGGGCGCCAGGATCTGTCCTTCTTTGGTACCATTACCAGGTTTGCTAGCCAATCCGGATGTTTGATATCTCTGATGAATCCGGCTTCCAATAGTTTGGCTAGTTCTTCTCCCATTGCCTGTCTTTTGGGTTCGGAAAATCATCGAAGAGCCTGTTTGACTGGCTTGAACCCTTTTAGGATGTTTAGGCTATGCTCTGCCAGCCTGCGAGGGATTCCTGGCATATCTGAAGGATGCCAGGCGAAAATGTCCCAATTTTCCCGAAGGAATTCTCGTAGCGCAGCGTCTACATCAGGGTTCAACTGTGCCCCGATGGAGGCCGTCTTTGTCGGGTCCGTTGGGTGGACCTAGAATTTTATAATTTCGTCCGCTGGTTTAAAGGAGGTGGACTTGGATCTCTTATCGAGTATCACATCGTCTCTGTGCACCGTAGCGCGCAGCGCGGTGAGTTCCTCTGCCGCTAGGGCTTCGGATAGTGCCTCCAGGGCTAATGCGGCTGTTTTGTTTTCGGCGCGGAGTGCTATGTCCGGATCACTAACGAGAGTGATTATCCCGCCGGGCCCAGGCATTTTGAGCTTCATGTACCCGTAATGGGGTACGGCTTGGAAAATCGTGAACGCCTCTCATCCTAATATAGTGTGGTATCCGCTGCTGAGCGGGGCCACTTGGAACGTGATTTCTTCGGACCTGTAATTGTCCGGCGAGCCGAACACCACATCGAGTGTGATTTTTCCGGTGCAGCGTCCTTCCCGGCTAGGGATTATTCCTCTGAAGGTTGTGCTGCTTCGCTCAATGCGGCTCCAGTCTATTTCCATTTTTTGAAGAGTTTCCTCGTAAATGAGGTTCAATCTGCTGCCGCCATCCATGAGTACCTTGGTAAGTCGAAAGCCGTCCACTATTGGACTGTGGACCAATGCGGCTGGTGCTCGGGCTGTTCGGAATTTAGGTTCGTCGCTGGCGTTGAAGGTGATGGCCGCATCGCTCCAAGGATTTGTTGTTGCTACTTGGTAGACTTCGGCAAGGCTGTGGATCGTTCGTTTCCGCATATTGTTTGATGCGAAAGTCTCGAAGACGGTTGATACCGTACCGGTATTGTTGGTGTGGTTTCGCGGGGCTAGAAGCTCCTCGCCACTTTTGGCCACCTGCCGTAATATCCAACATGCACGAAGGCTATGTGTTGGGGTGGCGCCCTTGGTACTGTGAATTGTACAGGGTTTGCTGAGCCATCCCTCCAGTACGGTTCCGTTCCCTTTAAGGGGCTTTTGTTTTTTGGTTCTTGTACTTGGTGCCTGAGTGTAATGCACCCTTTTGTTGCGGACTGGGGCTATGTTCGGGGCCGGATTATCCCAAAACCTATCTTCGGTTTTCCGGAAACTTTCTATGGCACAGTACTTTCGCACTATGGATGCGAAGTCGGCGAAACGCGTGATTTCACGATGGCTGACGGCGTTCAAGATTCCCCTGTCCGTGCAATTGTTGCAAAAGATCGAGATTGCGTTTTCCTCTCGGCAGTCCTTTATCCGGTCCATGACCAGGAGGAATCTGGCCCAGTAATGATGTACTGTTTCGGCTGGCTCTTGCCAGATTAGAGATAGATCGCATATATCTGGACGGGCGGGCCTAACTGAGTCCGGGACCCTGCCCATCTCGAGGCTCAAGGGCCGAGAAGTTTCCGAATTCGGAAGCTTGGAAAGTGGAACATTGTCCAACGAGTCCGGTCCGATGCCTGACTTTATGTTCAGTGCTTGATCGGAATCCGCTCCTCCGCAGGAATCCGGCATGGAGGGTTCGGTAGCCCAGACACGACTAGTTTTCAATATGGGAGAAGGATCGTCGCGATGTTCCTCTACCACCGTGACGTGGTGGGTAACCTGGGGAGAGTTAATCTCTCTCAGATCGGTTTTAAGCCCGATCCGATTGTAGTCCGTAGGGACTCCCAGGGCGGCGATCCGATCCAAGAGTTCGTTTACAGACGAGAGCTCTGCTGGATCTAACTGCTCGGCGAATTCCGAGTTGACCTGAAGATTGCTCTCGATGACACGAGAGGTCATCATTGAAGCGGTGGCCGGACAGGCGGTCATAAGAAAACCTCCTAGCCGGATAGTTTGGCCGACGGACAAGGCTCCATCGCGAAGATGCCGTCCTTGAAGACGAGAAGAGGCATCCTTCCTATCGGTGATGGCACAGAGGAACTCTCAATGAAAGCACCAATGTCGGTGTCAAAACCGGCGGATCTCGGATAGGGGGTTCCGAACTGTGCGTCTAGGCGGATGGTAACAGGAGACAAGGGACACGATGTTTTACCCAGGTTCGGGCCCTCTTGATGGAGGTAAAACCCTACGTCCTGCTTGATTGATATTGATATTGTGGATGTTTACAAGAGTGGATCTACCACGAGATCAAGGAGGCTAAACCCTAGAAGCTAGCCTATGGTATGATTGTAATGGTTGTTGTTGTCCTACGGACTAGAGCCATCCGGTTTATATAGACACCGGAGAGGGCTAGGGTTACATAGAGTCGGTTACAATAGTAGGAGATCTGTGTATCCGTATCGCCAAGCTTGCCTTCCACGCCAAGGAAAGTCCATCCGGACACGGGACGGAGTCTTCAATCTTGTATCTTCATAGTCTTGGAGTCCGGTCGATAATGATAGTCCGGCCGATGATAGTTCGGCCGATGATGGTAGTCCGGCTATCCGGACACCCCCTAATCCGGGACTCCCTCACTAGCCCTCTCCGGTGTCTATATAAACCGGAGAGGTTGGTCCTTAGAAGGACGATCACAATTACAATCATAACCATCATAGGCTAGCTTCTAGGGTTTAGCCTCTACGATCTCGTGGTAGATCTACTCTTGTACTACTCATATCATCAATATTAATCAAGCAGGAAGTAGGGTTTTACCTCCATCGAGAGGGCCCGAACCTGGGTAAACATTGTGTCCCTTGCTTCCTGTTACCATCAGCCTAAGACGCACAGATCGGGACCCCCTACCCGAGATCCGCCGGTTTTGACACTGACATTGGTGCTTTCATTCAGAGTTTCTCTGTGTCACTGCTGCGAGGTTTGATGGTGCCTTCAATCGTCAACAACACGGTCCAGGGCGAGACTTTTCTCCCCAGACAGATTTTTGTGTTCGACGGCTTCGCGCTGCAGGCCAATTCGCTTGGCCAACTAGAGCAAATGAACAGCTACGCCCTTGGCCACCAGGTCAAGTTCGAAAACATGAACTACACGGCCGATATCCATGGAGACTTGATCTTCGACGGAAACGGGCCCGCGCCAGGACCGCCGGACAGTCGCGACGAGCATGGCTTAGACCTGCTGTCGGACAATGCTCGGGATATCACCCCTAAGCAGCCCCGGACCTAAATCCGGAGCAGACTGCATGGCCCAAGGATGGGTGGATGGACCCCGCCCCGCCGGCCGCACATTCATCGGCGGTAGAGCCGAACACAGGCCTCACTTCTAAGGAAGCCTGTGACTCCGTACCCACGGACTTGTATCCGGTTGTAGGTTCTAGTCCGCGCGCTCCCGAGCCCGCCGAGCCTGGTTGGGCTCTGGTAATGGAGTTTACCGCTGCGGATATCTTCCAGCACTCGCCCTTTGGCGACATGCTGAATTCATTAAAGTCTCTCTCTTTGTCAGGAGACTCTTGGCCGAACTATGTCCGGCTCGAGTGGGAAGCAGGCGACGAAAGAATTTGCTGCCCACCCACCACCCACTTCATTGACACGATCGATGATCTAACCGACGTGCTTGACTTCGACTCCGAAGACATCGACGGCATGGACGACGATGCAGGAGAAGAACAGGAACCACCGCTCAAAGGGCGGTGGACAAGCACCTCTTCATATGATATATATATATATATATATATATATATATATATATATATATATATATATATATATGGTGGACACACAGAAAGAAACCAATGGCGATGAGGCAACGGAGGACAACCCCTCAGGGAGAAAAACAAAGCATGGGCGTCGCCAGCGCCGCTCCAAGCACCGCCACAGCAATACCGGCACCGAAGACGAAAGCAATCCGGACGGTGCCGAAGAAGAATACAACCCTGATCAGCCCACCTTTGAGCAGGCCGCGCAGGAAGATAGGCAGGACAACCCAGATGAGCAAGCAACGGGCGGGTATCCGGAGGAGGGCAACTACATGCCCCCCTCTGAAGACGAGATTAGCCTCGGCAACGATGAGTTTGGCGCGCCTGAGAACCCCGTGGACCAGGAGCGCTTCAAGCGCCGGCTTATTGCCACTACGAGGAGCCTGAAAAGGAAGCAACAACAGCTTAAAGCTGACAAAGATTTGCTCGTGGACAGATAGACCAAGGTCCTGGCCACCGAGAAATACAAACTCGACCGCCCCGACAAAGGGCACGCACGGCATAATTCGCTACCCCGACCTAACCAGGAGAACCCAAGGCACATACCCCGACGTCAACTCACCGCAACGGTCCAAGACAATACGAAGGATACACGAAGAGGCATCCTTAAGCCTCGGTGCAATTGTCATAAACGTCAAGTCAGGGAAGTTGGTGCCAAATCCAGCAACTCCAAGTCCGGTCAGTGGACAAAGAACAACTCAAGCCTATCCGGCCCGAGCAACATACTCGACCAACCATGTGAAATTCATGGTACTCCTAAAAGGACGGCCAAGCACACCAATAGAGAATGCCGGATCCTCAAAACAAAGCGGCTAGTCATGTGCCGGAAACAAGGAGGGGAGGAGTCCAACAACGTCAAAGTCAAAAGATCCTCCAGATCACAAAAGTATGGCCGATCTCCCTCGATCACATCAACCGTGCGGACAATATCAACCACAACAATTTAATTGCAGTACCTCTAGACCTAGTAGTCTGGGGGGCTCCATCTCACATGGATACCCCACGGATATGAAGCCACAAATAACATCTTTTAAAAGATGCCATGTGCAAAGGCCAAGTTTTAAAAAATGCCACGCCAAAGAATAATTCTTCGACACCTTCCCCTCATACGGTAATTTACCATATGTTAACGGGATGAACCACGTTGACTAGATTCCACGTGGTAAACCATTAGGCCAACCCCGTGGGATATAATCACACCTATGGGCAAGGCTGAACCCCGCTGAGGGAGTCCTGGATTAGGGGGTGTCCGGATGGCCGGACTATGACCTTTGGCCGGACTCCCGGACTATGAAGATACAAGATTGAAGACGTCATCCCGTGTCCGGATAGGACTTTCCTTGGCGTGGAAGGCAAGCTTGGCGATATGATATGAAGATCTCCTCCCATTGTAACTGACTCTGTGTAACCCTAGCCCTCTCCGGTGTCTATATAAACCGGAGAGTTTTAGTCCGTAGGACGAACAACAATCATATCATAGGCTAGCTTCTAGGGTTTAGCCTCTCTGATCTCGTGGTAGATCAACTCTTGTACTACCCATATCATCAATATTAATCAAGCAGGAGTAGGGTTTTACCTCCATCGAGAGGGCCTGAACCTGGGTAAAAACATCGTGTCCCTTGTCTCCTGTTACCATCCGCCTAGACGCACAGTTTGGGACCCCCTACCCGAGATCCGCTGTGTTGTCACCTTTAGGCCCGATGGCTTCTTCGATCATCAACCACGACGCGGTCCAGGGTGAGACTTTCCTCCCCAGATAGATCTTTGTGTTCGACGGCTTCGCACTGCGGGCCAATTCGCTTGGCCATCTGGAGCAGATCGAAAGCTACGCCCCTGGCCATTAGGTCAGGTTTGGAAGCTTAAACTACACAGCCGATATCCGCGGGGACTTGATCTTCGACGGATTTTAGCCACAGCCGAGCGCGCCGCACTGTCACGATGGGCATGATCTAGCTCTGCCGCCGGACAACGCCCAGAGCACCGCTCAGGTGTCCGCTCCGACCGTTAGCTCGGAGCCGACTGCGCCGGTCAGGGACGGTCGTTTGGACGCCGCCCCAGGAGCCGCAATCTCTACGGCGATAGAGCCGAATACCAGTCTAATCCTTCACGAGGCCTGTGACTCCAAGGTTCCGGACTCCTTTCCGGACTCCGAATATTCCGCACCCCTTCCGATCGAACCGAATTGGGCTCCGATCATGGAGTTCACCGCCGCAGACGTCTTTCAGCACTCGCCCTTCGGCGATATCCTGAATTCACTAAAGTCTCTCTCTTTGTCAGGAGAGCCCTGGCCGGACTATGGTCAGCACGGTTGGTATGCGGACGACGAAGAAATTCGAAACCCATCCACAACCCACTTTGTAGCCACTGTCAACGATCTAACCGACATGCTGGACTCTGACTCCAAAGACATCGACGGTATGGATGCCGATGAAGGAGACGACCAAGAACCAGCACCTATAGGGCACTGGAAAGCCACCACATCACACGATGTATACATGGTGGACACACCTAAAAGAAACAACGACGGTGATCAAAAGGGCGCAACCAGGAATCGCTCCCTCGAAAAACAACCAAAGCGGCAGCGTAAGCGCCGCGCCAAGCCCCACCTCGACAAAGACCCTGCCATAGAGCAGGGCGAATCAACGGAAGACGAACATACCATCGAGCAACCGTCCAAACAGGGCGGACACACCGAACAAGCCGTCCCCGGGAAAGATAATAGTCCGGATGACCTCAAGCCGGACAAGTTGCTGGAACACCAGAACCTCCACCAAAGGCTCGTTGCCACTGCACGTAGCCTGAAAAAGCAGAAGCGGAAGCTCAAAACAGCGGAAGATGCACTCAGAATCAGATGGGGCAAAGTACTCAATACCGCACACAAGTACGGCAACAGTCATCACACAAAGAGCTATCCGAAATGGAAATTACTACCGGAATTTGATGAAGAGGCCTTATAGCCCCCACAGTCAAAAACAAGGAAGCCATCAGGTCGGATAGACGACCCCACGATCGATCTCAAGCGACAAAGGGGGCCTCACTCAATATGGCACGCGATCCGCCCAAGGATTCGCATCAAACAACCGGTCTAACCAGATCCATCTATGGGCCAAGAAAGCAAGCTCCAGTGAGCAATGCAACGCAAAAAATATCCGAACATCACGGCACACCTACATACAGGGGCGTCACACATCCCCTATGTTTTACCGATGAGGTACTGGATCATGAATTTCCAGTGGGATTCAAGCCCGTAAACATAGAAGCATACGACGGAACAACAGACCCTGGAGTCTGGATCGAGGATTATATCCTCCACATACACATGGACAGAGGAGATGACCTACACGCCATAAAATACTTACCCCTTAAGCTCAAAGGGCCAGCCCGACATTGGCTTAAAAGCCTTCCCAAAAACACCATGGGAAGTTGGGAAGCGCTCGAGGATGCTTTCCAGGCAAATTTTCAAGGGACCTATGTCCGACCTCCGGATGCAGATGATCTGAGTCATATAACTCAGCAGCCCGGAGAGTCAGCCCGGAAACTCTGGAACAGATTTCTTACTAAAAAGAATCAGATAGTCGATTGTCCGGACGCCGAGGCCCTAGCAGCTTTCAAACATACCGTCCGAGACGAACGGCTCGCCAGACACCTCGGCCAAGAAAAGACAAGAACGATGGCCGCATTAACAAGCCTCATGACCCGCTTTTGCGCAGGAGAGGATAGCTGGTTGGCAAGAAGTAGCACCAGCGACCCGAGTACATCCAAACTCAGAGATGGAAACGGGAAACCGCGCCGTAACAAAGAACAGCGCCGGACCAAGGATAATAGCCCGATGAGCACGACCGTCAACGCTGGATTCAAAAGCTCTTGGCAAAATAAGAAAAAGCTGCCCCCCAAAGATGACAGGGACGAGCTATCTAACCTCAACAAAATCCTTGACAAAATATGTCAAATCCACAGTACCCTCGGGAGACCTGCAAACCACACCCACAGAGATTGATGGGTCTTCAAGCAGTCCGGCAAACTCAACGCCGAACACAAGGGGCTCAACACACCAAGCGAGGATGACGACGCGCCCCACAAGCAGAACACCGGAGAACAAAAGAAGTTCCCACAAGAAGTCAAAACAGTAAATTCACTTCAGATGACAAAAGGGAAAAACAGAACGGCGCTCATGAAGATACGCGCCATACGAACCGCCCCAGAGGAGCACCGCCACTGGTTGTTACAACCAATCACCTTCGATCATCAGGATTACTCCAGAGGGCTCCGGAACGCAGGCTGGACTACCTTGGTATTGGATCCGATTATTGACGGACTCCAATTTACACAAGTCCTTATGGACGGCGGCAGTGACCTAAACCTATTATATCAGGACACAATCCGCAAACTGGGGGTCAACCCAGCAATAATTCGCCATGGCAACACTTCCTTTCAAGGAGTTACACTGGGCCCAGATACCTAGAGTATGGGTTCCCTTTCGTTAGAAGTCACGTTCGGCTCACCCGACAACTTTCGAAGCGAAAAGCTAACGTTCCACATCGCCCCATTCATAAGTCGCTATCAACTGCTACTGGGACGTGAAGCTTTCGCCTGCTTTAACGCAATACCGCATTATGCATCCCTTACACTCAAAATCCCCGGTCCACGAGGCATCATCTCATTAAAGGGAAATATCAATTGATCCCCAAAGTACGGGTAATGGTGCGGCCGCATGGACAGCCACACACTAATCCAACCCTACTACCCCGGACACGACTCGACGAGTCCGGCATAAACATACAAAGGCTTAATAGCTGCATAACCCTGTACAAGGGGCTCCGCGTGTTCACACCAGGAGACAATATGGCTCAATTCTGCTCATATCTCTGTACTATATTTTGTTTATTTTAATAATAGATTTCTTGCATGATTATTTTTTACTAAGTTCCTCTCTTTCGCAGATGAACACCGTGCTACGCCCATCCAGGATACGGCACAATGGAGACACAGGCGCAGACATACAGTAGGGACCCGTTTTAAGGATTCCTTTTAGATTAAGACCCTGCATAAACCTTTTTTACTGTATCTTGTTGATAAACATCCCCTGGTTTTTGCTATAATCGAGGAGGAGGCTGGCGTCTTGGCATGTGGCCACGCCAGAATCTTGCGCGTACCTGGACACCAGGGGCTTTTTTACTAAGGGCTTTGGTTCGGCCCATCTTCATAAAGGCCGAATACCTTAGGGAGTGTTCGGCATCGCGAGTTTGGCCTTATATGCATCAGCTCTGAATCATGTCTTTGGTTAAATGTTGGGTTTGCCCGGCTCCTGTGTTTTGCTGCCTTACGTTCCACTATATCGGCTAAGGTGGCACCAGGAGAACTACTGCGATTGTGCCCCGGTTCGGCCAGGTGAGCACCTCAGTAGAGAAAGCCGAAAACTGACTTTCATGATATAGCGAGAGACTGGTCAACCACTCGATGACTCTCGGAATCTTTAGGATTCCTCCGCATTAACGAAGGGCCGCTTCCCGGTCAGGCACACACGCGCCCCGAATTCTGGCGAGCGCGGTGCCCTAGGGGCTATTAAGTAGCCCCACTGTCAAACTCCTATGGCTAAGTGAAAGTGATAAAGCATTATAGTCCGGTTGCCTAGTTCGCTGCGCTATCACCTCCTTTGTAGGACCAAGACGTTGGATTAAGTGTGAAAAGGCGCCTTTTTTGCGAACACCCCCGCATTTTATGCATGGGGGCTGAAGCCAACGACTGCAATCTTTCAGGTTATATACACATATACATTAACGGCCGCACAGGAGGTATTATAATTCTTGCAAGCACAAGTATAAAAAGCTTTTCTATTCTATCAAAATATTCCTTTTACAATAGCACATGCTATTCGAACACAACATCCTTCGAGCACTGCGCCTCTATTAAACGAGCGCCCAGAAGAACTTCCTCAAAGTAGTGCTTGGCATGTACTCGGCTTTCGTCCGAATCCCGGGATGCAACAACACTGGCCTTCATATCCGCCCAGTATGTTTTGATACGGGCAAGAGCCATTTGTGCACCCTCTATGCACGCCGACCTCTTCATTGCATCAACATGCGGCACCGAACCAAGGAACTGCTGCACCAAGCTAAAATAACTCTTCGGCTCTAGCCCTTCCGGCCACAAACGACTCGCAACATACCTCATGGTGAGTCCGGATAACCTGTTCAGCTCCGCCCAGGCGGCGAAACGGTCGGATACCGAAAGTGGGCGTTCTGGATTGTGGAACTGCGACCAAAAAAGTTCTTCCAATTCATGGTCACCACGACCTCGGAAGTGTTCGGTTGCGTCTGCCGCACTCGCTGCCAAATCCAGATAAGTGTTTTCCGCACTCCACTGCCGGTCTAACAGAGCATACTTAGGATCCCCGAACTTCATCCGCAGCATATAGGGCTTTCCAGCCGCGATATCTCCGGCCTGACGTAGCTCCTCCTTCATAGCTCTCATCGCAGAGCGAGTATCCTTTGCCTCGGCAGTGATCTTCTCAAGGTCCTTCTGAGCCGCCCTATCTTCTTGTTCGATAAATTTACTTCGGGGCAGCATCCTTCAATTTTATAGCCATCTCGGCTATTACTTTCTTGCTCTGGCAGTGAGCAGCCTGTTCGGCTTTTAGCTCTTCAGCCGCCTTAATGGCAGCCGCATCACTTTTCCTTGCTGGCTCGGGCAAGTTCCGCCCGAAGGTTCTCCACGGTAGCAGCACCATCTACATTAAGCACATATCTTATAAGGCACGAGCATCGAACTCCTCTTATCATATGTCTGTAGAGCATACCTTGTGCCTCGTCTAGCCGCTTATTTACAAGCGCGATGTAGGCATCCGCCACGTCAAGTTGCCGCTTTAGCTCGGCAGATTCATCAGTCCGGCTAGCCACCGAACGACTCGCCACCTTCATAAAAAGGTGACATATTACACCTGGGGTTATGATTCTCTGTGCGCCATCACTTTTGACAACACACAGAGTCTCAGGGGCTACTATTTATACAGGGCGCATTTTATATATGCAGCTCTACCAAAAGGTACACCTTTTCACGTACCTCAAAGCCTGTCAGTAAACTCCTGGCGGCCTCGTACAATCCGCTTTCCGTGGATGAAATCCTTCCTATCACCGTGTTCATCAACATACGGTGTTCTTCTGAGATGGACGCTCGCCCGAGCAGATCCCTCAGCCCCTCCGACCGCACACTAGAGGGTGCCGGACTAGCCTGACGACCTTTTTCATGGTCCGGACTTGGAAAAGACCTCTGGGACGACACCTCGGGGTCGCCTGCCTCGTAAGACGGTGCAGCTAGGGGAGGCGTTTCGCTCTCCAAAATCTTCGGACGAAGATCCCCTGAAGATGAGCTCTGCTGAGAAGGGTTGAGATCCGAACTACAAGGTAATATTTCGGTTATCTTCCTCAGAAATAAAATAGGGATACCACTCATTTTGGAACCCCTCTCTTTACTTATGGCTCGGAGGAGAGCTGATCCCCTTGAGGGCGCAATGCGGCCGGGGCATTCTCCGGCGCTGGATCCTCTGGCAAAGATTTGTTCCCCCGTTTCGAGGCCATCCCCTCCGGGTCTTCAGAGGCAGTCCTTTTCTTAACCAGGTTGGGGGAATCCTCGATTCCTCCCTTCCTGACAGCCTCCTTCGCAGAGGCGGTAGCTCCTTGGTTCCCCTCTTCGCCCTCTGCCGGAAGCATAATCTCCAGCATCCTGGTTAACACGGGATCCGGCACGGTCTCGGGCAGGGGGGCTGGACACCTGATAAGCTTTGCCTTCGCTATCCATTCCTGTTCAAAGGATAGCTCGGTTAAAGGGCAATTTTATGATGAAAATACGGATGGCGTGTCCAAATACGGGGCTACTTACTTGAGCATCCAGGCGATTGCAGCTCAGACCTGCGTCCTCAGACAAATCCGGACACCTTGCTTGTGATCCGAAGAACAATTTGTACATCTCCATGGGCATCGCACCCATAAAATGTTGAAGGACTTGCGGTCCCTCCGGATTAAATTCCCACAGACAAAGAGGGCGACGTTTGCAGGGCAGCATGCGGCGAATCAGCATGACTTGCGCCACTACGGTCAAGTTAATATCTCTTTCTAGGAGATCTCGAATGCGGTCCTGCAGTAGGGGAACGTCTTTGGACGGCCCCCAGATAAGCCCTTCATTGACCCATGACGCTAGCCGTGGTGGGGACCCGAGCGAAAAGCAGGTGGCGCCACCCATGTGGTGCCCCTGGGGGCGGTGATGTAAAACTAGTCCCGTTGCCATAAGCTGAACTCCTCTTGGAAAGAGCCCTAGGTCCATGGAGCGTCGACCATCTTGCTTATGATAGCTCCTCCGCACTCAGCGTGCTACCCCTCGATCATCTTCGGTTCCACCTTGAAGGTTCTAAGCCATAATCCAAAGTGAGGAGTAATATGGAGGAAGGCCTCACACACGACAATGAATGATGAGATTTGGAGGATGGACTTCGGAGCTAAGTCGTGAAATTCCAGCCCGTAATAAAACATAAGCCCTCTCACGAAGGGAACAATCGGGAAGCCTAGCCCCCGAAGGAAGTGAGATGTGAACACACGCTCTCACCGGGCTGGGGAGTGGAAATGGCCTGCCCTTGAGCAGGCAGCCTATGCGAGATTTCGCCGGTTAGATACCTGGCATCTCTCAGCTTTCGCACGTCTTCTTCCATAACGGAGGAGGGCATCCACCGGCCTTCAAGGTTGGAGCCGGACATCGTTGAAGGTCCGAAGCGCCTAAAACTAGAGCTTTGGGTGTTGGAACTCGAGGCGGGGGGCGGATTTGATTGGATTGAAAAGAAAGTTGTCGAGCCTTGGTCTCTTTATAAAGGGGTTGAATACCAAGAGCCCTCCCCGTAACCGTTTGGGACTCGCTTTCAATTAGGGCGTCATACCAAAGGCACGGTTGGGTTACCCATGCCCGTATTGATGATAATCCTGGAATAAAGGGACACGATCTCTGCTTTGGCAAGACGTGCCAAGGAAACCGCCTCGCTCAACATGTTGAGGGGTTGATGTCACGCTGCGGAATACGTCAGCAGATTAGATTGGTGCAGATATTATTCTCTCTATGGTGGTATGTGGAACTTATTCTGCAGAGCCGAACACTATCCTTGTGTTCAACATCTTCTATGAAGAATTTGGAGGAGGAATCCGCCTTGCAATGCCGAAGACAATTTGCGCGCCGGATTCATCGTGATTGAAGCCTGGTTCAGGGCGTATTGAGGGAGTCTTGGATTAGGGGGTGTCCGGATGGCCGGACTATGACCTTTGGCCGGACTCCCGGACTATGAAGATACAAGATTGAAGACTTCGTCCCGTGTCCGGATAGGACATTCCTTGGCGTGGAAGGCAAGCTTGGCGATATGATATGAAGATATCCTCCCATTGTAACCGACTCTGTGTAACCCTAGCCCTCTTCGGTGTCTATATAAACCGGAGAGTTTTAGTCCGTAGGACGAACAACAATCATATCATAGGCTAGCTTCTAGGGTTTAGCCTCTCTGATCTCGTGGTAGATCAACTCTTGTACTACCTATATCATCAATATTAATCAAGCAGGAGTAGGGTTTTACGTCCATCGAGAGGGCCCGAACCTGGGTAAAAACATCGTGTCCCTTGTCTCCTGTTACCACCGCCTAGACGCACAGTTCGGGACCCCTACCTGAGATCCGCCGGTTTTGACACCGACACCCGCCCTTAGAGCGGAAATCATACCACTACCAGAGTAACGAGTCATGCCTGCCTATCAAAATTTTGATATGATAGCCAACAATCCGGACACCAATTGAGGAGTCCGTGCTACTTCACGGTATAACATCCAGGTTAAACAGGTTCTGATCAGGAACCCTCGGACCAACCACAAGAGGACGTTTAGCTGCCCCCAAGTATTTGCCTTTACAAACTAACTTTGATGTAGAATAGGATTGGCGACGTGGAATCGGCCCAGGCACACAAGGACAAGAACACATAAGTGAACCCCCCCCCCCCAAAGAAGGCAGTCCGGATTCACTTCAGATCCATTCACAGCCCCCTCCAGTCCGGCCATGACAGGTTCCGCCAAAAACACCTCTTTTCATAATCATCAATCATACTCATATGCATAGACATATCATCCTACTACAATGCGTAGACTTATATAACACTTACATGCTGTCGTTCCTCAACGACGCCTTTTTGTCAAAAACGGCATCCACGCCTTGTGTTATGCCCGATTATGCCAGGGGCTTCACAGTACGGCAATAAAGTCCGACCACCTTTTCGGTCTCTCGGCACCCCAAACTTATAGCAATATATGCATCAGCTCCGAATCATGTCTTGGGTCATTGGTTGGGTTTGCCCAGCTCCCATGTTTTGGTACCTTATGTTCCGCCCCATCGGCTAAGGTAGCGCTGGGAGAACTACTGCGATTGTGTCCCAGTTCTGCCGGACGAGCACCTCAGTAGAGAAAGCCGAAAACCGACTGTCATGATACAGCGAGAGCTGGTCATCTATTCGAGAGGTTGTAAAATCCTTAAAGATTTATTCCGCATAACACCATTATAAATGTAGAGTGCGAGGGATCGGTCTTCCAATCAGGCGCCAATAGAGCCCCTAGTGCGGTTTTCCGGACACTAGGGGCTGCGCCGACCGTACTCGAATTCCGATGGCTAAGTGAGAGTGGTAAAGCCCTATAGTTCGATTCCCTGGTTCGTGGTGAGGAACACCTCCTTAAAAGGACCCAGTCATGGGATAAAGCGTGTTCAGGTATGTCCCGAACACGCCCGTATTTCTTTCATGGGGGTAGAAGCCGGCGACTGGCCGACTCTCAGGATTTACATACACTAAACAGCCGCACAGGAAGAACAAATGTTCAAACAAAAATAAATAATAAAAGTGCCATTATCCCACATTACAAAGAACGGCACGAATGCCCTCAGGGAAATATAATGTCTTTGGTACACTTATCCGCCACAAGACGGGCTCCCTTCAGTACACCTTTATAGTACAACTCGGGCTTGCGGTGCTCCTTACCCTCAGGCGGCCCCTCAGTCATCAGCTTCTCCGCATCAAGCTCCCCCCAATGCACTTTCGCACGGGCAAAAGCCATGCGTGCACCCTCTATACAGACCGATCGCTTAATAGCATCAAGCCGAGGACAGGCACCCACAATCCGCTTCACGAGTCCGAAGTAACTGCTCGGAATCGGCTCCGTGGGCCACAACCGGACAACTAAGTCCTTCATGGCTAGTTCGGCCACCTGATGGAGTTCGACTAGCTACTTCAGCTGATCGATAAAGGGCACCGGATAGTTCGGTGCCAAATACTGCGACCAGAAATCCCTCTCCGCCGACTTCTTCTCCTCAGTCGGTAGAATTGGGCGGCATCTGATATACTGCGAGGCAGGTCCGCAAACTCCCCTGGAAAAACAAGAATTCAGCTTGTCGCTTAGAGTTCTCCCCATTATCATGTACAAATGGCCATGAATACAAAAGGCCTTACCAGCCGCAACCTTCCGGGCCTCCTGAATGTCCCGCACAGCACCTCGGGCTTCTTCTCGAGCATTTTCCGCAGCTTGGAGAGCTTGGGCGAGTTCGGACTGTTTCCCTACTAGACTCTGCTCCAAGCCCTCGCTTTTCTTTACAGCCTCCTGGAGCTCTCACTCAGCTGCGATGACCATGGCCTCGTGGTTCTCACGAAGCGCCTGTTCGGCGGCAGCCTTCTCATTGGCATCAGCCACAGCCTTCTTTAGTGCCTCATATTCGGCACTCGCTCCGGGAGCATACAATACAAATACTTTTCGCTAGGCACAATTACTCATTCGTGTCGAATTCAAGACAAAGTTTCAACATACCTTACTTGTCCTCCAATTGCTTCTTGACACGGCCAAGTTCTTCTTCGGCCCATTCCAGGCTCTGCTTCAGTCCGGACATTTCCACCCTATGAGCGGCCGTCTTCTCTGCAGACGCCTGTTTTCACACAAAGGGGTATAAGTCATTAACAAAGGCTCCTGCAAAAGCAGAGGATTTGATCCGCTGTCTGGCTCTTTCTCGCCGGGCAGTGTATCAGGGGCTACTACTCATATTATGAAGATTCCTCAAGAGTTTCTTAGAAAACATACCTCAAAGGCCTTTATAAGGCCAAGGCAGGACTCATTCAGCCCGCTCTCGGTGGACTGAATCTTTTCAATCACCGCACCCCTGAGGGTCCGATGTTCATTGACGATAGATGCGCTCTTTAACGCTGTCGATAGACCGCCAGGCAGCTCTGCTTGGATAGAAGTTGCCGGTGGAGTAGGAAAGCCTCCCACCGTCGAAGGTGGCTGCTCACCCGATACTGGAGCCTTAGAGGTCTCCAGGACCTTGTCTGGCTGTGGTCCGAACCCGAGATCCCCCCCACCATCGACACGCCGAGGGGCCGCCACCCCCGCGTGTCCGGCCCCAGAGACATGCCTCCCCTGGTCTGGACCTCGTTGAGATGACACCTCAGTGTCGCGCCTGGACTTGGAGGAAGGGGCCTCTGGAGGCGTCTCACTCACCAAAGCGTCCGAGTTCAGCGAATCCTCCAATGAGGACTGTCCGGCGTGAGACCTCGCCGGGTTATATGAAATATGGCGACAGTTAAAACTACTGTACCCAAATGACCCTGGATGCATATGCGTGTTCGGATATCGGATACTTACGACTTTTCCAGTGGCTGGGCCCTGGGATTCCACTCTGGGCTGTTATCAGTAGCCGTGGTGGGTGCCTCTGGGTGGGAACCTCTCCCCCTCTTGCGCGACTCGGCCTCCAGGGACGAGGAGGCCGACCTCTTCTTCCCACCTCCACAGTGAGGCTCGTCCTCCTCTGCTTCCTCCTCTTTGTCTTCGGAAGAAGGATCGTCGCTGGAGTCTTGGGACTTTGTGTCCGAAGCTTCGCGGCGACGGAGGCCGCTCCATGTCTTTTTGACCTTCTTGGAGGCCTCTTTCTTTGGCGCCTCGTAAGGCACAGGGACCAGCATCTTCGTCAGAAGAGGTCCGGTCGGTTACACCGGTATCGGGGCTGGACATTGTATCTGCTCCACCTTTTTTATCCATCCCTGGGGTCATGATAAGGCATGATAAAAATGTCTCCCTCAGGACATGCCAACTGAAGCATGGATAGACAGAACGTAGCTATAACTTACTGGGCTTGCAGAATGGGATAATTGGTACCCACGGTCCTCGGCGGAGCACGGCCATGATTTGCCGGACTTAAAGAACACATTCCAGATATCATTGTGGGAGGAATCATAAATCTCCCGAAGGGTTTGGTTCTCGGTTGGGTCGTAGTACCACAAATTACAGGCTCGAAGCTGGCAAGGGAGAACCAGGCGAACTAACATCACCTAGACTACGTCGACGAGCTTGACGTCCTTGTCGACCACACTCTGGACGCGCGTCTAGAGGAGTAACAGCTCATTGGACGAGGACCAGTTCGGGCCCTTCTTGGGCTAGGACGTGACCGTAGGTGGGCTCCAGATCTGAACTCGGGAGATGCAGCCCACTTTTTGCTGCGCGGTTCGGTGATATAGAACCACCGCTGTTGCCACTCCTTGACGGAGTCGTTGAAGGCACCCGTCGGCCAAACGACCTTGGGCATCTTGCTCACCATGGCACCACCGCACTCGGCATGCTCGCCACTCACCACCTTGGGCTTCACATTGAAAATCTCTAGCCACAGGCTGAAGTGAGGTTAATTCCGGAGAAAAGCCTCACACACGACGATGAACGTCGAGATATTGAGGAAAGAATTGGGGGAAAGATCATGAAAGTCAATCCCATAGTAATACATGACTCTGCGAACAAATGGGTGAAGGGGAAAGCCAAGCCCGGAGACAAAATGGGGAAGAAACACGACTCTCTCGTGAGGCTCCGGAGTAGGGACGACCTGTCCCGCCGGTTGGAGACGGTGGCCGATCTTCTTGGCTAGGTACCCGGCCTCCGGGAGCCTCTTGATATCCCTCTCCTGGACAGTAGAGGCCATCCATCTGCCTCCTGCTCCGGATCCGTACATCTTTGGAAAACCTCTCTTCGATGGAAAAGAAGAATGCTTGGGCTTTAGGGCTCGAACAGAAGGCGTGGGTAAAGAGGAAGAGGCCTTATATCTTTATAGAGATGGTGAAAGCTTTTTGCGCCTCCCCACTTGCCTGGTGAACCCGCTCGCTTCCCACTCGCCGCGATTAACGGTGCGGTTGGATTACCCATACCCATATTGATGAGAATCCCACAATAAAGGGACACAATCTCTACTATGGCAAAACATGTAGAGGAAACCGCCGCGCGGTATGCGCTACGGCTGGTTGTGGGAGAACGGTTCGAATAATGACCCGACCATAATAACATGTCATGTTGTCAGCAGATTACACTTGTGAAATATCATTCTCTCTACGGTGGTATGTGAAGATCATTTTGCAGATCCGGACACGGTCTACCTGTTCGATAATAACTTTGGAGTATTCGGAGAAGGAACCCGCCTTGCAATGCCGAAGACAAGACTGTGCACCGGACTCATCGTCATTGAAGGCTGGTTCAGGGGCTACTGAGGGAATCCTGGATTAGGGGGTATCCGGACAGCCGGACTATATACCTCATCCGGACTATTGAAGCATGAAGATACAAGACTCAAGACTCCGTCCAATGTCCGGAAGGGACTCTCGTTTGCGTGGAAGACAAGCTTGGCGATCCGGATATTGTGTTTCCTTCCTTGTAACCGACTCCATGTAAACCCTAGCCCTCTCCAGTGTCTATATAGACTGGAGAGGTTGGTCCTTGGAAGGCTGATCACAACTACAATCATAACCATCATAGGCTAGCTTCTAGGGTTTAGCCTCTACGATCTCGTGGTAGATCTACTCTTGTACTACTCATATCATCAATATTAATCAAGCAGGAAGTAGGGTTTTACCTCCATCGAGAGGGCCCGAACCTGGGTGAACATTGTGTCCCTTGCTTCCTGTTACCATCAGTCTAGGACGCACAGATTGGGACACCCTACCTGAGATCCGCCGGTTTTGACACAGACACTGAGTGATGCGTGTTTCTCTCGTACACGTATGCGCGTGTGTGCGAGGCATTGGCTCTAACTGAACCCGAGCGAGGCGTTGGGCTATAACTGAACCCGAGCGATTGCACTGCAGGCTACACGTTACTAAACCCGAGCGATCGATCGATGGCTATTAAGTGAACCCGATCGAGCGATTCCTTCGCTGCTACTGCTAACTG
>NC_041387.1:609154282-609163204 GCF_002162155.2 Triticum dicoccoides | reverse complement strand
GGATGAACAGTGAGCGGTGCCGTTGCCTCTGGATGAACAGGACCCTGTGGTGTGGAGGGCTGGATGAACAGTAGATGGTGTAGGGGTGCCCGTGGAGGGGTGGTTGAACAGTAGGTGGTGGAGTAGCACGCGGTGGAAGCTGGATGAACAGGAACCCGTGGAGGCTGGAGGAGGTCGATGGTAGCCCGTGGAGGGTGGAGGAGGTCGACGGTAGCCCGTGGAGGCTGGAGGAGGTCGACGGTGGAGATGAACAGTATCCCGTGGAGTCCCGTTTTGCGGTATGCCACACCCCTCCCGATGAACAGGACCCCCATTTCGACCGTAGCGCTCCAACACAAGTCCGTTTTGTCCGTTTTGCGGTACGCCACACCCCTCCCGATCAACAGGACCCCCGTTTCGACCGTAGGAGGTCCGTTTCATCCGTTTTGCGGAATGCCACACCCCTCCCGATCAACAGGACCCCCATTTCGACCGTAGGAGGTCCATTTCCTCCGTTTTGCCGTACGCCAGACCCCTCCCGATGAACAGGATCCCGTTTCGAACGTGGCCGGTCGAACACAAGGCCGTTTCCTCCATTCTGCGGCACGCCAGGTGATAACCCACAAGTATAGGGGATCGCAACAGTTTTCGAGGGTAGAGTATTCAACCCAAATTTATTGATTCGACACAAGGGGAGCCAAAAAATATTCTCAAGTATTAGTAGCTGATTTGTCAATTCAACCACACCTGGAAACTTAGTATCTGCAGCAAAGTGTTTAGTAGCAAAGTAATATGATAGTGGTAGTAACAGTAACAAAAGTAAAGACAACAAAAGTAATGTTTTTGGTATTTTCTAGTGATTGTAACAGTAACAACAGAAAAGTAAATAAGCGAGAACCAGTATATGGAAAACTCGTAGACACCGGATCAGTGATGGATAATTATGCCGGATGTGGTTCATCATGTAACAGTCATAACATAGGGTGACACAGAACTAGCTCCAGTTCAATGTAATGTAGGCATGTATTCCGAATATAGTCATACGTGCTTGTGGAAAAGAACTTGCATGACATCGTTTGTCCTACCCTCCCGTGGCAGCGGGGTCCTATTGGAAACTAAGGGATATTAAGGCCTCCTTTTAATAGAGAACCGGAACAAAGCATTAGCACATAGTGAATACATGAACTCCTCAAACTATGGTCATCACCGGGAGTGGTTCCGATTATTGTCACTTCGGGGTTGCCGGATCATAACATATAGTAGGTGACTATAGACTTGCAAGATAGGATCAAGAACTCATATATATTCATGAAAACATAATAGGTTCAGATCTGAAACCATGGCACTCAGGCCCTAGTGACAATCATTAAGCATAGCAAAGTCATAGCAACATCAATCTCAGAACATAGTGGATACTAGGGATCAAACCCTAACAAAACTAACTCGATTACATGATAAATCTCATCCAACCCATCACCGTCCAGCAAGCCTACATGGAATTACTCACGCACGGCGGTGAGCATCATGGAATTGGTGATGGAGGATGGTTGATGATGACGACGACGACGAATCCCCCTCTCCGGAGCCCCGAACGGACTCCAGATCAGCCCTCCCGAGAGAGATTAGGGCTTGGCGGTGGCTCCGTATCGTAAAACGCGATTGAGGGAGTCCCGGATTAGGGGGTGTCCGGATAGCCGGACTACCATCATCGGCCGAACTACCATCGGCCGGACTATCATCATCATCGACCGGACTCCAAGACTATGAAGATACAAGATTGAAGACTTCGTCCCATGTCCGGATGGGACTTTCCTTGGCGTGGAAGGCAAGCTTGGCGATACGGATACGTAGATCTCCTACTATTGTAACCGACTCTATGTAACCCTAGCCCTCTCCGGTGTCTATATAAACTGGATGGCTCTAGTCCGTAGGACACAACAATATACAACAATCATACCATAGGCTAGCTTCTAGGGTTTAGCCTCCTTGATCTCGTGGTAGATCCACGCTTGTAAACATCCACAATATCAATATCAATCAAGCAGGACGTAGGGTTTTACCTCCATCAAGAGGGCCCGAACCTAGGTAAAACATCGTGTCCCTTGTCTCCTATTACCATCCGCCTAGACGCACAGTTCGGGACCCCCTACCCAAGATCCGCTGGTTTTGACACCGACATTGGTGCTTTCATTGAGAGTTCCTCTGTGTCGTCACCGATAGGCTTGATGGCCTCTTCAATCGACAATGATGCAGTCCTGGGCGAGACTTTTCTCCCCGGGCAGATCTTCGTATTCGGCGGCTTCGCACTGCGGGCCAACTCACTTGGCCATCTGGAGCAGATCAAAAGCTACGCCCCTGGCCGTCAGGTCGAGTTTGGAAGCCTAAAATTCACGGCCGATATCCGCGGGGACTTGATCTTCGATGGATCTGAGCCACAGCCGAGCGTGCCACGCTGTCACGATGGGCACGACCTAACTCTGCCGCCGGACAGCACCTTGGAGGCCACACACGAATCCACTCCGACCCATAGTCCGGAGCCGATCGCTCAGATCGAGGACGGATGGCTGGACACCGCCTCGGGAGCTGCAACTTCTACGGCGATGGAGCCGAACACTTACCTTGTCCCGCATAAAGCTCATGACCCCGAGGTGCCGGACTCTCTGTCGGACTCCGAACCTCCTGCGCCCCTGCCAGTCGAATCCGACTGGGCGCCGATCATGGAATTCACCGCTGCGGACATCTTTCAGCACTCACCCTTCGGCGATATCTTAAATTCGCTGAAGCATCTCTCGCTATCCAGAGAGCCCTGGCCGAACTACGGCCAGGATGGTTGGGACGCGGACGACGAAGAAATTCAGAGCCCACCCACCACCCACTTCGTAGCCACCGTCGACGATCTAACCGACGTACTCGACTACGACTCCGAAGACATTGACGGTATGGACGACGATACCGGAGACTATCAAGAACCAGTGCCTACAGGACACTGGAAGACCACCTCGTCATACGACATATATATGGTGGACACCCCAAAAGATGGGGATGGCGAAGAAGCAACGGAGGCCGATTCCTTAAAGAAACAGCCCAAGCGCCGACATCAGCGGCGCCGCTCTAAATCCTGCCACAGCAAGAATAGAGATTCCGGCACAGGAGATAATAACACCCCAGAAAGTGCCGAAGACAACCCCCTCCAGCACGATCCAGCGCAGGAGGAGGCAGAAGCAAGCCCTCACGAGAGGCGCAACAAACTTGTATCCGCCGCCACCGCCTCCTAGAGTTTCGCCTAAACGATTACTTCGGTGGAATTATGCGGAATTAAGTCTACAACAACCCTGCAAAAATTTAGTCAAGTTCCGATGGAGGAATCTCCGGCGATCTCCGATATACCGGAGCCCTGTTGAATCTGGACGAGAATCCGGACGAGTTTAGGGCATGGTATCCAGCGTCTAGCTCGGATGTCCTTTGGAGGATCCAACCGTTGATTTGCTGCGGAATTCCCTTATCTACCACCTGCCAAAAATTCAGCTCGATCCGACCGTCCAAACTCCGGGAAACTTCCGATTAGTGCATCACTTTTTGGATCTGTTTTCTACGCGAAAACGAATCCGGCCCGAGTTCGTCTTTTTTATGAACGGGATTTCGGACATCCTTTTTGAAGGAAGTTTTGTATGGGGTATTGTGTTTTGTTCCCGAACACATCCCACTGACTTTAAGATCTTTTGAACATGATCTTCAACATCATGCTGGTGTCAAACCAGTCCGGCTATATTGCTCCACGGCTGCCGACCTGCGCTAGACACGTCGTCACTTTGTTGAGCCAGGCTCAACTTCTTCGGATCATCATCTTGGCAAGCTGAACAAGAGTCCGGCATCGCGAAGGATAAATCATCACCAACATCGCTGCCCCACGGATTACACGGAGCAGGCATACCGTCATCGCCACACGGTCGCTTCATCAAGCCGGCATCGACCACGTCACGACCTGCATCGGCAGGGCCGCACTATTGCTTCTTCAAGCTGGTGTCCATCACGCCGACCTACTTCGACATCTCGGTTGGACTGGGGGCTTCGCCATCTCTTCATCAACCTACTCCGGACACTTCGGCGTCACTAGCCGACCAGGCATGGGTGCGCGGATCGAGTCCCAATTTTGGGAATCACCTTCCTTCGGATTGCTACAACAAATAAACCAGGTGCTATTAATCCTAGTATTTCTTTTTGCTTGTTTGGGTTAAATTTTTCCCAAGGTATTATTACTCTGGTTAGTCCAGCATATGTACACAGGTCTATCAAATGGTGGCCGCATTATCGACGGTCGCATGATGGTTCGGTCAGTTTCCGTACACAGTTCGGCGAACGCCGCATCCAGAACTCGGACCGACCTATGAATCTAGGCTTTGCCATGCCTTTATTGCATTACGCCGACGACCTGCATCGACATCGACTTCGGCGCCAGGCCATATTTCTTTTATTACTCACTTTGCACAAATTATTTATTATGCAACGATTTTTTATTATTATTATCTCTGGTTTGCACTATTTTTTGTGCACAGGAAAATGATCCAGCCAGACTATATCCTTTGACGTCACCTCGGCTGGACGGGGGGCTTCGTCAACACTTCATTACCCCATGCCAGGGACTTCGGCATCACTCTGCCGTCCTGCATTGGCCGTGCTATGTCACCACTTCAGAGTGCCGAGCTCTTTGCTCCGCCACCTCGGGACCGGCTTGGGGGATGGAAACTTGTCCCGCATCAAGCTCGGACCGCGTCGTCAATACCGAACACATTAACCAGCTAAGTTGCCTTCATGCTCAAAGTTTTAAATTTCTAACTTGTGTTCGGTTCGACCAAGCATTATACTTTTTTGGAAAAAAAAAGTTGCTTGTAAAATTTTTCCTTGTCCAAACTTTGTTTGCACATACTTGACACGCTACCCACGCTCATTATACCTGGGGGCTTCTTTAACAGAAGCTTATTAATTCGGGCTTTATGCCCAACACATGTGTCACACTTCCGCATGTACCTTTTATTCACCATTATATGCATCGATATGACTTAAGTTTTGGCCAAGCTGGGTTGCCTGGCTCCTGTGCTTACCCCTACATTCCCGATTGTTCGGCGAGGTGGTAAAGGGAGCACCTCTGCGATTGTTACTGCCGGGTCAGCCGGATGTGTACCTCAGACTGGGTGAAGACGAAAGCTAGCGTTCTTAAGGGAATACTCGATCGGTGAACTAAAAGATGATTTCTTACCTATTTATTTACCTGCCCTTAGATGTTTTTCTGCTCTTTTTGCAGTCCGGACATGCACTTTATGGCATGCCTCCCAGGGAAAGGAACCCCTAACGGAACTATTCTCTCTGGAAGATGTTTCTTACTAACCATGTAATATAACATAACTAGTTCGGCACTTGTCTGATAAAGCACTAATGACCCCTACGCCTGGTGTCCACGCATGCCCCGGTTTTTATAACCGCGAGGGTATTCGGACACACTCCGGACTATTGGGTCCAGAGGTTGAAGCGAAAAGGTCCGCTACGACAAACGATCTACAATCCGGCTAGAAGGCATTCTACATGTCACCTTACATTTTATAGTCAACTTTTACCCAAGTCGCTTGGGGGCTCTTATGTTTATTTAAGCCGTTTCATACTAAGTGTTTTTCTTCTTAGTCGTTGCAAAGTTAAAGCACGACAGAAGCACTTTTTTTCTGAAGTCCAATTTTTGGATTGGCACAGAACACTTGATCTTGTTCGGACGTCATGTTTTTACTGACGTTTTTGGTTTTCCAAGCTTTTGGCACTTTTAACTATTTGTGTGTTTTCAGCACAAGTCTCGCAGTGCAACGCCGGACACCTTTAGAGATTCGGCAAAAACATTCTTGGATATTGCTATATATGCATCAGCTTCGAATTGTGTCTTCGGTCAATAGTTGGGTTGCCCGGCTCCCGCGCTTGCCTCCTACGTTCCGCTTTGTTCGGCTAGGTGTGCAAAGGGAGAACCACTGTGATTGTGCTTCCAGCTCGCATGGTCAAGCACCTCAGTGGAGAAAGCCGAAAACTGACTGTCACAATAGGTGTAAACTGGTCAGCGATCCGATGACTATATTAAATAACGGGCCATTCATAACATTGGCCAAAGTGTTTCCGGCTTGACCTTGACTGTCGCCGAACACTACCGGGGGCTATTAACTGGCCTCCCAAACTAAATCCTCGGTCTTTTGCTCTTACATTGGAGCTGAGGATTTATGATCATGCTTAGCATGACAACCCAAAGAAAGGAACCGATAGCGGGACTATTTTCTTTGGAAGACATTTCTTCTGTTAAACAACAATATAACATATCTCTCTGCGTACCTTTGTTTTGAAAGTCGTATGACCAGATTGCCTTGTTTGTCATAAATCTTTGCCCTCATAAAGGCTTTATAAAGTAGGACAAACACTCCTCGGCTATCGGCCGAGGAGGTTGAAGCCCATGGTCGGTCAACAAAGTTTTTTACAATGCGGATCCGAGCATTAATGACATAAAGTACTTGGATACATTGAGTCATTACACATAATTTGTGATTTTACTATGGATATTGATCCTTAATTTGGCCACCCATGCCCGCATTAAGGCTCGGGGGCTACTGGGCTTCGGGCTTATTATTTACAAATATTAAAGGGGCACATTGATCCCCTGATCTGGTGTTGCCACCCGACCAGTGTGTCGGGGGCTACTGCATTGCTTGTTCTATGCAGAAAATCTTAAGTGCAATACAATTTCCGAGGAGATTTTGATCCTCAGGTTGGTCGGCCGCACCCAACCTGAGTCTCGAGGACTGAGCACGCCGCTTTTTGTGTCCCGAAGTATTCTGCCGAGCAAGGACTTGATCCTCAGACCGATTTTGCAAATCAACCTGAGTCTCAGCGGCTACGGGGATCAGCGGTCTTATGTCATCCTTCAGGCGCATCTCGGGTTTTAGACCGATACATACCTTGAGGGCTACTGGCTATATATCTCGTCAGAGAATAAATTACATCAATAAAAACATTGACCAAAAATCAGCCCATGACCGAGGTACTTAAACCACCTCGGAAGCAGTTCGACATATAGCTCGGATGCAAGTGGCTGGCTCCTTAGAGGGCATTTCCGACATTAAGCTCGATTAAACTCCTTCAAACTTCTTTGAACCAAGGTGATTTACGACACCTCGGATAAAGTCTGGCGTTGGAGCACGGATACATAGTCCGGCGTTGGAGCTCGGATACAGTCCGGCGTTGGAGCTCGGATACATAGTCCGGCGTTAGATCTGGGAAGCAGTCCGGCATTGGTGCTCGGCTCCAAAAGATACCTCGAATGCAGTCCGGCGTTGGAGCCCGGACGCAAGAGGACGTTGCCACCCGGGAACAACTTCAAACTCGAGGCATGGCATAAAAATAGCAAGGCATTGATAAAGGTCGTAAACTTAAAGGGGCTCCTCGGATACCCAACGCGTAAACTCGTCGAATGCATTTCGGCGATCCTCAAGATAGAAGATGAGAAGATTTGTTGAACCGGTTTTCAAGACCGGAAACCGAAGATGAAGAACAGTTCAGAAGAATCGACGAGCGTCCCTAACTTGAAGACCGGTTCAGGGGGCTACTGAGGGAGTCCCGGATTAGGGGGTGTCCGGATAGCCGGACTACCATCATCGGCCGAACTACCATCGGCCGGACTATCATCATCATCGACCGGACTCCAAGACTATGAAGATACAAGATTGAAGACTTCGTCCCGTGTCCGGATGGGACTTTCCTTGGCGTGGAAGGCAAGCTTGGTGATACGGATACGTAGATCTCCTACTATTGTTACCGACTCTATGTAACCCTAGCCCTCTCCGGTGTCTATATAAACCGGATGGCTCTAGTCCGTAGGACACAACAATATACAACAATCATACCATAGGCTAGCTTCTAGGGTTTAGCCTCCTTGATCTCGTGGTAGATCCACTCTTGTAAACATCCACAATATCAATATCAATCAAGCAGGACGTAGGGTTTTACCTCCATCAAGAGAGCCCGAACCTGGGTAAAACATCGTGTCCCTTGTCTCCTATTACCGTCCGCCTAGACGCACAGTTCGGGGCCCCTTACCCGAGATCCGCCGGTTTTGACACCGACAGCGATGATTTCTTCTCTCTGATTTTTTTCTCCTCGAAAGCCAATAAATGGAGTTGGAGTTGGGTCGGAGGGCCACCAGGGGGCCCACTGTGGCGACCAAATTCTCTGGGTATTAATTTCCAGAAAATGGCCCTTGTGCTCACCAGCCCCAGGATAACTGTTAGCTGATGAGGCACCAACTTGATACAGAAATTCCAAGCAAAATACAAAATATGTAGTACAAGACCATTCTGGCCTGTGAGTACAACAAATGGTTCTAATGGTTGATGGCAGAAGCGGTTTGTGGATCATCAGTGTCTATGGGACTCCAATTCCCACAGGAACAGCTGACCAGGTTAACTCCTATCTTCGCGAGGCTGCTATCATCGGTTCTTAGGTTCCGGTACTGTCGGCATGGTCACTCCTCTCCGCGCAAGAAAATCTGGCAAAGACAATAGCCGGGGACAAGACAGTGAGTACTTTGAATGTACTCACAAACATTATGAACACAGGCATAATATGACAATGATGTGCTAAAAAATATTTTATGCTCATGACGTCAGTCACAAATGATAAATAAAGCTCTGATGC
The DNA here is from genome assembly GCF_002162155.2 of Triticum dicoccoides. Lineage (NCBI taxonomy): Eukaryota > Viridiplantae > Streptophyta > Magnoliopsida > Poales > Poaceae > Triticum > Triticum dicoccoides. The sequence continues at coordinate 609,154,513 of NC_041387.1, read as the reverse complement.
GTACGAGCAGGTTAATTATGAATATGTAATAACATAGCAATATAAAAATTATGAAATAAACAACAAACATGCCACAGTCGGGTGTCTTAGTGACACCACATAAAGGGCTTTAAAAGAAATGCCACAGTCGGGCGTCTAAGCGACACCACATAAAGGGCTTTAAAAGAAATGCCATAGTCGGGCGTCTGAGCGACAACACATAAAGGGCTTTAAAAGAAATGCCACAGTCGG
>NC_041387.1:609138080-609154042 GCF_002162155.2 Triticum dicoccoides | reverse complement strand
CAGTCGGGCATCTGAGCGACACCACATAAAGGGCTTAAAAAGAAATGCCACAGTCGGGCGTCTGAGCGACACCACATAAAGGGCTTTAAAAGAAATGCCATAGTCGGGCGTTTGAGCGACACCACATAAAGGGCTTTAAAAGAAATGCCACAGTCGGGCGTCTGAGCGACACCACATAAAAGGGCTTTAAAAGAAATGCCACGGTCGGGCGTCTGAGCAACACCACACAAAGGGCTTTAAAAGAAACAATCATAGTGAATATCCCGGAGGTAAAAACCATCCCAGGGATATTCGATAATACCAAAAATATCACGGGTTAGTTCACAACGAAAATAATAATCATAATCATCATAAATGACAAGTAGTGTTTCCAGTTCTGGTTTAATAGTTTCACCTCCGGAGACCGACTCTAAGACCGACACTTGACCCATCCCACACTGTAGTCCTTAACCATGAACACGGCTATTCGAATAGGTTTAATCTCTGCAGAGGGTGTACTTTTTACCCACGAGTAACAGATTCCTTTAGTCCATCGGGACTAATTCCGTCTACGGTCTTTTTGTTGGAAACACACCTAACTTGCACACACCAGCTTAACTCACATGTGTCTGGAATCACCCACGACACCTGTCAAGCAAAACTCTAAGTGGGGAGGCTACAATCTCGATGTAACATGGGATCACAAAATTTATACCGCGCGCAAAACTGGGGAAGCTACCCCCTTCGGCTACAACCGAAACACCCATGCTCCCGGACCCGGTGGCATGACTACCGGATGCCTCCAGTATCTTCCACCATGGCCTCTCTGTATGGTGTGTGCTAGGAAAGGGGTTGACAACTTACTGAACCGTACCCTAATTATTGTAGAGACGAGTGGTAGTACGAAGCAAGTATGGGGGTTACTGGCACAAGACTCGATCTACGGTCGACTCAGGAGGTTGTAATATTTCCTGCATGATTAGAATAACAATGCATATATTTCAAACAATAGATAGAAACATCACGCGACATACCCCTCATGCCATACCGGATACGACCGTCTCGACAGAGGACTAGGAACAAGACCGGTTCTACCCAAGACAGAGGCCTCTCCGGCTTCCCTTCCGGTATGTATGAAAGGCATATGACGGTGATTTCCATATCAACTCATCAGCATAAAAAAAATTTAACATGCACTCATGAGTAGGATCACTTCCTCACATAAAATGACGTATGTTCGTGTCGCGGTGGTGTTGTCACCGAGTCAAACAACACACACAAAAATTACACCAAGGTTCAGAATGCTTGCCTTCAGGTCATGGGAAAGCAGGGTGCATTCCAAAACATCTTGAAATCTTCAAAAATCCTATTTAAAAGAATATAAATGAATTAACACAGAAAAACAAAACAGCACAAAAAGTTGTTTTAAAAAAATTTCAAATAAATTTTAAAATAAACTAGACAATATTTGAGAGAGGTAGGAAAAAGAATTAATTTATTTGGAGTTGTATTTAAAAAGATACAGCCGATCAAAGTTTTGTCAAAAAATTTGTTATTTAAATAAAAACAGAAAAGAAAACGTTTCGAATATACGTACACGTCGAAGGCACATTTTTGAAATGCGCTTCCACTTAACCCACGTGGACTAGGCGGGGTCACTGATGGTGGGTCCTGGGGGCCCCACTGGTCAGGTTTGACCAGTCTCCTTCCCCCTTCTTCCTCTGGCCGAACAGAGGCGGGGACTCCGGCGATCGTCGCCGGCGTTTGGCGGCTTCTCGCAGGCCCCCCAGGGTGGGGATGGATCCGCTAGACTGGGGCGGTCCTCCCGGTGGTCGCTGGGTCGGCGGGGACGGCGTGAGCTGCCGGCGGCGAGCTTCGCGGCGGAGGAGGCTTCGGGGACAAAGTGATTTTGGGGCCGCGGTGGTTCCCGATCAAAATCGAGCAGGGGGGCGGGCTCACGGGAGGAAAGGAAGACTCCTGGTGGAGAGAGTGGATAGGGGGAGGCCCTGGTGGCGCCGGAATGGCCGGGGCAGTGGTGGCGGTTGGAGTTGCCGGAGAGGAAGAAGACGACTCCCTCCCTTCGATTGACGGCCAAGGGGGCACGAGCGGAATGGTGTGAGGCTGCTTGCATGCGGGTTTGAGCTCGGGGGCCTCTTTTATAGCACATCTGAGTTGGTTTGCGGCGGCCGTGGAAAAGCCTGTCGGCGACCGCCGTTCTGTAGCTAGGGCGACATGGCGGCGATGCGCGCTAGAGGATGAAGCTGTGGATGAGCACGCACTACTCCAGGAGGCAGGTGGCAAGCGCTGGCGGCTTGGGCGGCGTTGACACGGCCGGGGCCTGCAAGCGTCCGTCAGCTAGCCACCACGGCCGTCTTGACGGTGGCGCTGTGGGGTGCCAGGTTGGTCGGGGTGGTGTGGCGGTGCAAGGGGACACGGCGTGCTGGCTGCGGTCGGTGACGGACCGGATTGAGTGCGGGGCGTGCCACGGCGGCTCGGGCGCTCGTGGGTGCCAAACGCACGCTCTGGCGCGCCCAGAGCACGACCGGGACATGCTCGACGAAATGCCAGGGCAGCCTAGAGGTCGCGGTTGAGGCTGGCAATAAACAGGTCTAGTCTAGGGTTAGCAATGGAATCAAGGGACATGGTGGATTGGTCAGGGGCTCAAGTTCACCAAGTAAACTTGAAGTCATGCCAAATCTGGCTGTGCACTCAAGGTGTCTGACAAAATGCCAAAGGCACCTAGGTAGTTCTTGGAGTGGCCAAATTCTCCAGATTCGTGTCTCTATGGATGTAAGAGAGGGTGGTGAAGTTGGTTTGCAAAAAGGAGAAACTTGCTAGTGCAAGTTTTGCAAAACAACAATTCTGGACAGGAGGAAGATGGCATCAATGCATGGACCAAAAATGTTCCAAAGAGAGCATGCTCCTGGACTTAGGGGTTTTGCAGGGTTGACTACAAGCATGAGAAAGCACAAGATCACTAGAGTAAGAAAGGATGGGGTTGCAGTAGAAAACACAAGTCTGGTCCAGAATGAAAAGGAGGTTGATGCACTCAAATATTCCAAATACCAACACTATGTTTTTGCATAAAGTTGGATGGCATGCTACTACTGACATCCCATAATTTTGGTGGAGGCTCTAGGGAAATATTTAAATGGGTTGTAGTGGAAAATTGTCCACTGGACCAGAGAAGAAAAACATGTGTAACACTCAAAATAAGCAATGAAATAATTTTGTTATTACACAAAAGTGATCTAGGGGCATCACATTACATCTCCAAATTTTGGTTGGAATATTAGTTAAAGTTATCAACGGGTTGCAGTACAAACAGAGCTCAAAAATTTAAAACAAGCCATTTTAATGATTAAAGCTCAGGGTGAAATAATTTAATAAATAAATCTACTGATCCATAAATTGTTTTAATGAGGTGGCATAGAAGTACAAAAATGTTTTTTTGGAAAGCTCCACTTGGGAAAACTCCTTAATATTAAAAGAGATGCTCTGAAATCAACAGAAATATTCTTGCAGGCAAAAAAAAATTTAAACTCATGGCAGAATTTTATTATCAAAATTTTGGTTAAATTTTTGGGGTGTTACACCCATGAGGTAGGGGGCGCGCCCAGGGGGGTGGCCCCCACCCTCGTGGAAAGGGTGTGGGCCCCCTAGTCTTCATCTTTGGCGAGGATTTTTTATTATTTATTCTAAGGTGTTCCGTGGAGTTTCAGATCATTCCGAGAACTTCTATTTTTTGCACATAAAACAACACCATGGCAATTCTGCTGAAAACAGCGTCAGTCTGGGTTAGTTCCATTCAAATCAAACAAGTTAGAGTCCAAGACAAGGGCAAAAGCGTTTGGAAGAGTAGATACAAGGGAGACGTATCACCAGGCCTCGTTTCCATCGCATGTTCCGTCCAAGCCCTCCCGATGAACACGACCACACATTCCGTTGCCTTGATACGTCTCTGTCGTATCTATAATTTTTGATTGTTCCATGCCAATATTATTTAACTTTCATATACTTTTGGCAACTTCTTATACTATTTTTGGGACTAACATATTGATCTAGTGCCCAGTGCCAGTTCCTGTTTGTTGCATGTTTTATGTTTCGCAGAAACCCATATCAAACGGAATACAAACGGGATAAAAACGGACGGAGAAATATTTTGGAATATTTGTGATTTTAGGGAGGAAGAATCAACATGAAACGGTGCCCGAGGTGGCCACGAGAGTGGCCCACACCACCCCTCCAGGGGGGCGCGCCCCCCTATCTCGTGGGTCACCCGAAAGTCGGTTGATGCCCTTCTTTGGCCACAAGAAAGTTAATTTTTGGAAAACGAGCTGGGTGAAGGTTTCAGTCCAATCGGAGTTACGGATCTCCAGATATAAAGGAAACGGTGCCAGGGCAGAATTCAAGAACGCAGAAACAGAGGGATAGATCCAATCTCGGAGGGGCTCTCGCCCCTGACATGCCATGGGAGCCAAGGACCAGAGGGGAAATCCTTCTCCCATCTAGGGAGAAGGTCAAGGAAGAAGAAGAAGAAGGGGGGCTCTCTCCCCCTTGCTTCCGGTGGCACAGGAACGCCGCCGGGGGCCATCATCATCACCGCGATCTTCACCAACACCACTGTCATCTTCACCAACATCTCTATCACCTTCCCCTCTATCTACAATGGTCCACTCTCCTGCAACCCGCTGTACCCTCTAATTGAACATGGTGCTTTATTCTTCATATTATTACCCAATGATGTGTTGCCATCCTATGATGTCTGAGTAGATTTTCATTGTCCTATTGGTGGTTGATGAATTGCTATGATTGATTTATTTTTCTTGTGGTTATGTTGCTGTCCTTTGGTGCCCATCATATGAGAGCGTGCGTGGATCACACCATAGGGTTAGTTGTATGTTGATAGGACTATGTATTGGAGGGCTAGAGTGATAGAAGCTTCAACCTAGCATAGAAATTGATGCATACGGGATTGAAGGGGGACTAATATATCTTAATGCTATGGTTGGGTTTTACCTTAATGAACATTAGTAGTTGCGGATGCTTGCTAATAGTTCCAATCATAAGTGCATAGAATTCCAAGTCAGGGATGACATGCTAGCAGTGGACTCTCCCACATAAAACTTGCTATCGGTCTAGTAACGTAGTCAATTGCTTAGGGACAATTCCACAACTCCTACCACCACTTTTACACACTCGCTTTATTTACTTTATTGCTTCTTTATCTAAACAGCCCCTACTTTTTATTTATGTGCTCTTTATTATCTTGCTAACCTATCCTATCACACCTACAAAGTACTTCTAGTTTCATACTTGTTCTAGGTAAAGCGAACGTCAAGGGTGCGTAGAGTCGTATCAGTGGCCGGTAGGACTTGAGAGAGTATTTGTTCTACCTTTAGCTCCTCGTTCGGTTCGACACTCTTACTTATCGAAAGAGGCTACACCTATCCCGTATACTTGCGGGTTATCAAGACCTTTTTCTGGCGCCGTTGCTGGGGAATCATAGCGTAGGGTGAATATTCTCGTGTGTGCTTGTTTGCTTTATCACTAAGTAATTTTTATTTGCTGTTCTTAGTTGTTCTCTATCTTTAGTTATGGATATGGAACGCAAAAAATACCAAGAAATAGATGTACTTGCTACTCATGTAGATGGGGTAACTCCTAAAACCCCCGACTCTCATTATGTGAGAGATATTATGTACTACTTTGATAATCCTGAGAAAACCCCATTCAACTTTATAATGGGAGACACGTTGGATCAACGTGAATACTTTAGGGATTATTGCTCGATACAAAAAGGGAAACTATTATGGGATCAATTTATTATGTTGCGTTGGTATGCTTGGAATCTCTGCTTGAGATATGATATTACTTATTGCTCTAGGATGAAGGCTCCACACCTTCCCTTTTCATGCAAATTTAATGATAATGAAACCTTAGCTTCTTATGCTACTGGTATATATGATTACTATGATGTGGAACAAATAGAAGAATTTGTTGCTTTTAAGGCTGTTTATGAAATTGAAGCTTTGTTTGAAAAGTATGAAGCTTTTGATGATGATGGTTATAGGCCTGAAAATCTTGCTATACTTAGATATTGCTATGAAAATTATGAATACAATTACTATATTAATGCTTTTATGAAGAAAGTCTCCGCTGTCCAAGAAGAGACTAATATTTTGCAGGAAGCTATGGAAGAAGAAATTGATGAAACTGTGCGCTCATTGGATGAAAAAGATGATGAGGTGAGAGAAGAACAAAAGGAGGAAGAGCGGATTAGCTACCCGTGCCCACCTTCTAATGAGAGTAACCCTCCAACTCGTACATTATTTAATTCCCCTTCATGCTTACCGAAGGATGATTGCTATGATAATTGCTATGATCCCTTGAATTTGTTTGAAATATCCCTTTTTGATGATGCTTGCTATGCTTGTGGCCAAGATGCCAATATGAATTATGCTTATGGAGATGACCTTGCTATAGTTCCTTATGTTAATCATGAAATTGTTGCTATTGCACCCACGCATGATAATCCTTTTATCTTTTTGAATTCTCCCTACTACACTTTATCGGAGAAGTTTGTGCTTATTAAGGATTATATTGATGGGTTGCCTTTTACCATTGCACATGATGATTTTGATATATATAATATGCATGTGCTTTCTGCTCCTACTTGCAATTATTATGAGAGAGGAACTATATCTCCACCTCCCTATGTTTCCCATACGATAGAATTGCAAGAAACTGTTTATACTATGCATTGGCCTTTACTTGGTGTGCATGAATTGTTATTTTATGACATGCCGATGCATAGGAAGAGAGTTAGACTTCGTTGTTTCATGATATATGTTACTTTGTGCTCACTACTAAATTACAAATCATTGTTAATTAAAATTGGCTTTGATATACCTTGGGATCCGGGTGGATTCATTACTTGAGCACTAAATGCCTAGCTTAATGGCTTTAAAGAAAGCACTGCCAGGGAGACAACCCGGAAGTTTTAGGGAGTCATTTATTTCTGTTGAGTGATTTTATATAGTTTTAAAACAAAAAAATAAATAAAGAGGGGAACCTAAAAACTTTTCAAAAACGAAAGTGAAAGTGAGAAAGAGAAGCATTGTTGAAGTGGGAGCTAGCCTTGAACTTTGTTCATGCTCACGGAAACTTTATGAATCTTGATTACAGAAACTTTTCAAAAATAATAATTATCCCCTTGTATAATTCCATTGTATTATAAAAACAATGTGCCAAGGTTTGCCTTTAGGATGTTTACAATACTTGTTGGTTTGTACGGTGCAGGACAGAAACTTTGTCTGTAGTGCGCGATTTTACATTTTTAAATGGAACGACAACTGGTTCTGATTCCTTTTGAACTGTCTTTCTATACAACTTGTTTAATTTTCCTAATTTTTGTAGAAGTTTTGGGGTACCAGAAGTATGGTGGATGTTCAGATTTCTACAGACTATTCTGTTTTTGACAGATTCTGTTTTTGATGCATAGTTTGCTTATTTTGATGAATCTATCAATTTATATCAGTGGATTAAGCCATGGAAAAGCTATATTACAGTAGACACAATGAAAAAACAAAATATGAATTGGTTTTCTACAGTACTTAGAGTAGTGACTTGCTTTATTATACTAATGGATCTTACCAAGTTTTTTGTTGAAGTTTTGTGTGGATGTAGTGTCTAATCGAGGATGTCTCGATATTTGGAAAAGGAAGAGAGGCAAGAGCTAAATCTTGGGGATGCCAGAGGCACCCCAAGTAAATATTCAAGGAGACTCAAGCGTCTAAGCTTGGGGATGCCCCGGAAGGCATCCCCTCTTTCTTCAACAAGTATCGATATGATTTTGAATTCGTTTCGTTCATGCATTATGTGCAAGTCTTGGAGCGTCTTTTGCATTTAGTTTTCACTTTTCTTTTATGCACCATGATGGTATGAGATTGTCCTTGGTTGATTTATAGAATGCTCATTGCGCTTCACTTAAATCTTTTGAGTATGGCTTTATAGAATGCTTCATGTGCTTCACTTATATCATTTGAAGTTTGGATTGCCTGTTTCTCTTCACATAGAAAACCGCCATTTGTAGAATGCTCTTTTGCTTCACTTATATTTTTTAGAGTGTGGGCATATATTTTGTAGAAAGAATTAAACTCTCTTGCTTCACTTATATCTATTTAGAGAGATGACGGGAATTGGTCAATCACATGGTTAGTCATAAAATCCTACATAAACTTGTAGATCACTGAATATGATATGTTTAATTCCTTGCAATAGTTTTGCGATATAAAGGTGGTAATATTGGAGTTGTTCTAGTTGAATAATTGTGAAATTGAGAATTACTTGTGTTGAGGTTTGCAATGCATGTATGGTGAACCGTTATGTAATGAAGTTGGAGCATGAGGTGCTCTTTGATTGCTTTCATTATGAGTGGCAGCCGGGGACGAGCGATGGTGTTTTCCTACCAATCTATCCCTCTAGGGGCATGCGTAGTAGTACTTTGCTTCGAGGGCTAAGTAGACTTTTGCAATAAGTATATGAGTTCTTTATGACTAATGTGAGTCCATGGATATATGCACACTCACCCTTCCACTTTGCTAGCCTCTATTATGCCGCACAACTCTCTCCGGTATCATGAACCCATTATTTACCTTCCTCAAAACAGCCACCATATCTATCTATCATGGCATTTCCATAGCCATTCTGAGATATATCGCCATGCAACTTCCATCATCATCATATACACGACTTGAGCATTCATTGTCATATTGCTTTGCATGATCGTAAGATAGCTAGCATGATGTTTTCATGGCTTGTCCGTTTTTTTGATGTCATTACTATGCTAGATCATTGCACATCCTGGTACACCGCTGGAAGCATTCATATAGAGTCATATCTTTGTTATAGATATTGAGTTGTAAGTAAATAAAAGTATGATGATCATCATTATTAGATCATTGCCCCAGTGAGGAAAGGATGAAGGAGACTATGATTCCCCCACAAGTCGGGATGAGACTCCGGACTTTATGAAAAATAAAAGAGGCCAAATAAGCCCAAATAAAAAAAGAGGCCAAAGAAGACCACCAAAAAAAGGAAAAAAAGGAAAAAAAAGAAAAAAATGAGAGAAAAAGAGAGAAGGGGCAATGTTACTATCCTTTTACCACACTTGTGCTTCAGAGTAGCACCATGTTCTTCATAGAGAGAGCCTCCTATGCTTTCACTTTCATATACTAGTGGGGATTTTCATTATAGAACTTGGCTTGTATATTCCGATGATGGGCTTCCTCAAACACCCGAGGTCTTCATGAGCAAGCAAGTTTGATGCACACCAACTTAGTTTCCAGTTTGAGCTTTCATACACTTATAGCTCTTAGTGCATCCGTTGCATGGCAATCCCTACTCATTCACATTGATATCTATTGACGGGCATCTCCATAGCCCGTTGATACGCCTAGTTGATGTGAGACTATCTTCTCCCTCTTTTTGTTCTCACAACCACCACCATATACCACCATAGTGCTATGTCCATGGCTTGCGCTCATGTATTGCGTAAGAGTTGAAAAAGCTGAAGCGCGTTAAAAAGTATGAAACAATTGCTCGGCTCTTCATCGGGGTTGTGCATGATGGGAGTATTTTGTGTGACGAAGATGGAGCATAGCCAGACTATATGATTTTTTAGGGATGAGCTTTCTTTGGCTATGTTATTTCGATAAGACATAATTGCTTGGTTGGTATGCTTGAAGTATTATTGTTTTTTATGTAAAATGATAGACTATTTCTTTGAATCACTCGTGTCTTAATATTCATGCCATGATTAGACATATGATCAAGATTATGCTAGGTAGCATTCCACATCAAAAATTATCTTTTTTATCATTTACCTACTCGAGGACGAGCAAGAATTAAGCTTGGGGATGCTGATATGTCTCCGTAGTATCTATAATTTTTGATTGTTTCATGCCAATATTATTCAACTTTCATATACATTTGGCAACTTTTTATACTATTTTTGGGACTAACATATTGATCCAGTGCCCAGCGCCAGTTCCTATTTGTTGCATGTTTTATGATTCGCAGAAACCCAATATCAAACGGAATCCAAACGGGATAAAAAAGGACGGAGAATTATTTTGGAATGTTTGTGATTTTTGGGAGGAAGAATCAATGCGAAACGGTGCCCGAGGTGACCATGAGAGTGGCCCACGCCACCCTCCAGGGGGCGCGCCCCCCCTATCTCGTGGGCCACCCGTAAGGCGATTGATGCCCTTCTTTGACCGCAAGAAAGCTAATTTTTGGAAAACGATCTGGGTGAAGGTTTCAGTCCAATCGGAGTTACGGATCTCTAGATATAAAGGAAATGGTGCCAGGGCAGAATTCAAGAACGCAGAAACAGGGAGATAGATCGAATCTCGGAGGGGCTCTCGCCCCTCCCACGCCATGGGAGCCAAGAAACAGAGGGTAAACCCTTCTCCCATCTAGGGAGAAGGTCAAGGAAGAAGAAGAAGATGGGGGGCTCTCTCCCCCTTCCTTCCGGTGGCGCCGGAACGCCGCCGGGGGCCATCATCATCACCGTGATCTTCACCAACACCACAGTCATCTTCACCAACATCTCCATCACCTTCCCCCCTCTATCTACAGCGGTCCACTCTCCCGCAACCCGCTGTACCCTCTAGTTGAAAATGGTGCTTTATGCTTCATATTATTACCCAATGATGTGTTGCCATCCTATGATGTCTGAGTAAATTTTCGTTGTCCTATTGGTGGTTGATAAATTGCTATGATTGATTTAATTTGCTTGAGGTTATGTTGCTGTCCTTTGGTTCCCATCATATGAGCGCGCGCGTGGATCACACCATAGGGTTAGTTGTATGTTGATAGGACTATTTATTGGAGGGCTCGAGTGACAGAAGCTTCAGCCTAGCATAGAAATTGATGCATATGGGATTGAAGGGGGACCAATATATCTTAATGCTATGGTTGGGTTTTACCTTAATGAACGTTATTAGTTGCGGATGCTTGCTAATAGTTCCAATCATAAGTGCATAGAATTCCAAGTCAGGGATGACATGCTAGCAGTGCCTCTCCCACATAAAACTTGCTATTAGTCTAGTAACGTAGTTAATTGCTTAGGGACAATTCCACAACTCCTATCACCACTTTTCCACACTCGATTTATTTACTTTATTGCTTCTTTATCTAAACAGCCCCTACTTTTTATTTACGTGATCTTTATTCTCTTGCAAACCTATCCTATCGCACCTACAAAGTACTTCTAGTTTCATACTTGTTCTAGGTAAAGCGAACGTCAAGCGTGTGTAGAGTCGTATCAGTGGCTGATAGGACTTGAGAGAGTATTTGTTCTACCTTTAGCTCCTCGTTGGGTTCGACACTCTTAGTTATCGAAAGAGGCTTCAACTATCCCGTATACTTGCGGGTTATCATGCCTCCCGATGACCACGACGCATTCCGTTGCCTCCCCATGAACACGACAAATTCCGTTGCCTCCCCATGAACACGACGACGATGTTGTTTCTCCGTTATGACCCATCCATGTACACGAGCCCTAGCCATACATATGCGCGAGTAGGCGTTCGAGACCCTGCCCGTATGTACACATACGTGGCCATATTTTCTTTATTGCACCCTCGCCGCTGTACGTACGTGTACATGCTACGTGCGCGCCTCTACTACGACACGTGCGTGCCTCTTCATCGACCAGTGTGTACGTACATGTTCGCGACCAGAATGACAATGCTATGTACGCTTCGACCAGGTGGGTTCCGACTGTCAAGCACTTCCTTGCCTGCGAATATGTAGCTGGTGGGTCCCAGCAGTCAGGGGGCGAATCATTTTTTTTTGCCCGGACGCACTTCCTTGTATGCGAAGGTGTAGCTGGTGGGTCCCAACAGTCAGGGGGGTGAATCGTCTTTTTTGCCCAGACGCACTTCCATGCGTGCGAAGGTGTAGCTAGTGGGTCCCAGCAGTCAGGGGGAAACATTTTTTTCATGAAATACGGTAGCCCGTCCGGTGGGTCCCCGCTGTCAGGTGGAGGAATAATTATTTTGCGCGTAATAAGGATGCATTTCCTTGTGTGCGGCCGTGGACCCAGCTATCGGCCTTTCCACGTACAGTCCACTTATGATGCATGTCGGTCGTCGACCATGTTGACCAGGCCGCGCCGAGAGCACCAGGGCGATGGACGACGACGAGGCCTAAGGAGGGAACGACACGGAGGCAGGGAAGACTCGGCAGTTGTTTCCCATGCGGAGGGGAGTACGACTATACGAGGGTTTACTGGTTCATCTACCGTAGCCAGAGAATAACAGTAGGTTTGGGTGAGTAGAGGGATGGATAGGCCAGCGATGGGAGTACGGTGGGGCGGTGAGGCCTCCGCGGCGGCACAGCCGGCCGCGGGGAGGAGGGAGCAGGCAGTCCTGCCGGCGCTTGTTTGAGCGGCTGGAGCAGGAAGAGCAGAGATTGAAGAAGCACGACGGCCATTGGATGGACATTGTACGGTCACTAGATCTAGAATCGTTCATATTGACTAAGTTGACAACGCCCTCCGTCCCCGTCAACTTAGTAGACCCACAAGTCAGCCTACCACCATGGTGGGTCCTAGCTAGCAGGGGAGTATTTATTTTTTTGTGCATAATAAGGAGGCACTTCCGGTGGGTCCGAGCTGACAGCGGGGGGAACGTTTTATTTTCGCGAAATACGGTGGTCCATCCGGTGGGTCCCAACAGTCAGGGGGAAACATTTTTTTCTCAAAAGTACGGTGGCCCAGCCGGTGGGTCCCAGCATTCAGGGGGAAATGTTTTTTTCGTGAAATACTGGTGGCCCGTCCGGTGGGTCCCTGCTGTCAGGTGGAGGAATAATTATTTTGTGCGTAATAAGGAGGCACTTCCTTGCGGCTGCCGTGGACCCAACTGCTAGATGGAAGTCGGTCGTTGACCACATTGACCACGCCGCGCCGAGAGCACCATGGTGGTGGACGACGGCGAGGCCTAGGAAGGGGACGACGTGGAGCCAGGAAGACGTGGCAGTGGATGCCCACGCAAAGAGGAGTACGAGGGTGCACTGGTTCGACTGCGGTGTGAGGCTGCCGTCGCCGCAGAATAACAGGGGGAGTGGGTGAGTGGAGGGATGGCCTGGCCAGCGGTGGGAGTAGTATGGGGGGGTGAGGCCTCCGCGACAGCACAGCCGGCCACGGGAAGCAGGAGCATGCGGCACGACCAGCGCTGCTTTGGGCGGCTCGAGCAAGAAGACTAGACCAGAGGTTAAAGAAGCACTACGGCCGTTGGATGGACATCGTTGACCACGCCACGCTGAGAGCACCAGGGCGGTGGACGACGGCGAGGCCTACGAAGGGAAAGACACGGAGCCGGGGAAGACACGGCAGTGGCTGCCCACGCGGTGGAGAGTACGAGGGTTGACTGGTTCGGCTGCCGTCGCCGGAAAATAATAGGAGGTGTGGGTGAGTAGAGGGATAGACAGGCCAGGGATGCGAGTATGACGGGGCCGTGAGGCCTGCCCGGCAGCACAGCCGGCCATGGGAGGCTGGAGCAGGCGGTTTCGACGGCGCTGGTTTGGGCGGCTTGGCCAGGAAGATCAGAGGCTGAAGAAGCACGATTGCCGTTAGATTGATATCTAACGGTCTGACGCTGGTAGAGTCGATTGTTGACTAAGTTTATTTTTTGAGAAACCTTGTGTATGCATGAACTTAGTAGGCCCACAAGTCAGCCTCCAAATCCGCGGCAGACAACATAAAGCCCATTTGCTATTTTTTATAATTTGCAGCCCATTTGCTAATTCTTAAGTAATTTATTACAGCCCATTTTCTGCCCAGGACCACGGTCAAAAAGTTCAACCTTATTTTGCATATTTCGGTGGAGTCCGAACTGTTGTAATCCCAGAATTATAAACATTTTTTAAGAACTAATTGATTTGCCAAAAAATCGTTTTGTTTTTGTAAGCAAATAAGACGTGGGACAATTGAGTTGGTTTAAGGGAAAACCAGTGTAAAAAAATCAGCGCTGGGTGGGGAAAAAACAACAAAAATAAGGATGTAAATATGAAAAGGGAATTTTATGTGTTTTCAATATAATGATACGTGTATATGAACTAGTAAAACTATAGGTAGAGATTAGAAAACAGATGTAGGACATGCGTTTCAAGAGTAAAATAGAACTGGGCTGTGTGTTTGATTCAGTAAAAAAACTGCCTGCGGATGTTGTAAGACAAAATATAACTAATGCTGGCGGGCCAGAGGCCAGTAGATACCTGCTGGATCTTTATGCCCCATTGTCGTCATGGGGCGGGCCTCTTAAAAACAAAACCAACCCTGGGCAGTCTACAGCCCAGTTGAAACTTGCTCGACCTGGAAAAACAATATACGTGCTCAATAAACGAGAGAATTCTGTAATTACAGACTGATAACTGGGATGTAGCAGGGATATTGTTTTTTCATCGTGATAATAAGTGCATGCACTTGTTTCGAAAAAATTGGAGAACTCGGAATTCGGACGGCATGTGCTTATGCTACCCATCAAATAAAAATTAGGTGCCTGAAAATTCATTTCGAAACAAATGATTCAGCTTTATATCCACGTCGACCCTTGGCATGATGGTTGGAAGAAAATTCAAGTTCATACCAAAAGATCGTTAACAACAATACCAACTTGCGGATGACAAGGTAGTACAACTACCAATACCAAACTAACTTATAATCTTTTTACTCCTGGCCCTAGTGTTCGTCTGGTAGAAAATCTTGTAGAGGACCAGCTCCCGCTCCTTCTCTTGCTCCAAGTGCCCGAGGTGGTACTGGTGCATCACCCAGTTGGTCCTCTACTGGTCGAAGTTCTTGTTGGTGTGCAGCACCAGAACCTTTTTTGCTGCCCGTCTGTCGGCCGTTGACCATCACCGGCAAGGTATTGCCGGTCTTGTGCCACATCGCATGCATGCTGCACTCTGACTGTATCTTGCGACGCGTCCACGTGCCCCTTTTGAACACATTGGAATTGCGCTGGAAGAAATGCTTCCTTAGGCCACTCAGTGTGATACCTGCAGTATTGTGGAATACAGGTTTTAGTGTACATAGTTGGCATTTTCATAACATCTTTGGCATGTTGCAGTCAGTTGTTTCACTTTTTATTAACTGTCAAACTGTAATTGCATCACCAGGTCTGCCTCTAAAAAGAAAAATAGAGCTATAAACAAAGGAATATGTTTGTGCAAGTAGACAGCCGATCGGTGTCTTACCTGGAAGTTTCTCAGGTTGGGTGTAGCATATGCCGTGCTCGCTGTCGATGGTTCGTATGAACAAATCGATGAGAGACTGAAATCTCGCGCTGTCAACACTCACTTTGGCCTCTAGGTGCTCGATCAGCTCCTAATCCGTGGGATCGAACTTGACGCTAGCCGGCAGCACCGGCCAATCCTTCTTCGACTTGCATGGGTAATTCCAGTTATATGGTACTCAATATATGATCAATCGACTGTTTTAAGTGAATGATGAAAGATTTCGACAGATAAGTGGTACTCCAAATCTGAAGTCCAGAATACCCGAACACGCTGCCAGGATTCTTGTGTCACCTCATGCGCAGCGTGTTGTCACGTCAATTCAATGTGTGGACATGATGAATAATTTGACCGACGTATACTAGTACTGCTACTATACTACTTACTAGTCGTATTTAGTGTCACAATTTATACATAGGTTTAACTAACAAGTACACACTTGAAGCCTAACTGATATATATATATATATATATATATATATATATATATATATATACATATATATATATATATATATATATATATGGTGGGTCTATTCTAACAACACCCCTTAAGACCTTATTCTAACAACACCTGGCTTATTCTGATAACTCTCACCGACTCGAACACCCCGCACCGCCGGAACCCCGCCGAACTGCAAACCCACCCCAGCCGGCTACCCCCACGCACCACACCCCATC